>NW_027412088.1:180044676-180157273 GCF_047663935.1 Musca autumnalis
AGCAAACCGCCCGAAGAGTGTAAAAACCCCCTATGGCATGATATGTTTTGGCTGGAGGTCCACTTCCATAACGGTCAATGTCGATCCATTCCTTATAGTATCTCCTCCGCAAAACTTTTTATCTTTAATCCTAATCAAAATGTTTGTCGGTTCAAACGCCCAAAATATTTAAAACCCCCTAAATACATACGTATTTTGGGAAAAAAAATTGTTTCAATATACACAGGCTGAGGGTATATCTCTGTCGGCAAAGCCGACTGATACTTTTTTACTTGTTTTAATATATTTTGAATGTATTAGACCCATTTGACCAAAGAATCGGTTGTAACTATACCATAAAATGTTTATATAGGTCCTCGTGTTGATATAGCCCCCATAATACAGTATCTTCCGATTTTCGATATTTTGAACGTTTTAACCTCATTATCACACCGAGATGGCTGAAATTTGGTATTTTGTCTTCTTTAGGCGTATAAAACTTTCCCCCATAAATTTGTAGGTGTAGGTCCACGCCATCATATAGCATCCATAGAACGGCACCTTCCGAATTTCGGTATTTTGAAGGTTATGGCCACATTAATCCACCGAAATGGCTGAAATTTGTGGTGGAGGGTATAAAAAGTTCGGCCCGACCGAACTTAACGCTTTTCTTACTTGTTTACATATGAACTTGCTCGCAGAACTATAGATTTAGATCTAAAGTCAAAAGTATTGGAAGTGGATCTTCATTTGACAGTCATTCCTTTCGATAGATATCGCATCCACCAGTCATATCAATGGGTAATTTAAAGCTTTTGGACCATTATGTCAGAAGGAAAGCATGGATTTGCCAATGAAAACCATAATATCGCTATAAACAGGGCCACAAGGATGAAGTTACCTTAAGGAGTGACTTAATTTAAGTTCGACCATTTTCAATCTTAAACTAAGTTTGGACAAGATGTTATGAGATCCAAAGTTTGGACCAAATTTGTTTCTGCGCGTATAATTTTACCGGCATTTTAGGAAGTTTTGTGGGAGAAGTACCGGACGGAGTGAACCGATAAACGCCATATTCACATTTAATCTAAAATTACAGTATGCGAACTTATCGTAGGCGATGGATGATACCAAGGAGCGGCCCTGACCGGATTTAACACGGCAAAGCCAGGATTTATCTTGGTCCCTCTTTCTTCTCAAGTGGACACTGACCTCCTTGTGGTGTCACCTTTGGAACTGCCTTTTACACCCGTTAAAGGTAGTGAGCTAACATCGTTAGCCTTAGTAACCCTCCCTTAGAAAAAAACAGCCTACTATGAAAAAACGAAAGAAAAGAAAAACAAACCCCTCTAAGGTTGACGAAACCCGCAAACCGCAGACCATGATCTGCGAATCGGCACCTGGAATGTTCGCACTCTTAATAGGGAAGGTGCAGTATACGCATTGGCAGATGTACTTGAAAAGTTCAAGGCCGACATTACTGCCATACAGGAAATACGATGGAACGGGAAAGGCGTCACAACAACACTTAAAGGTGACGCACTGTATTAAAGCTGCCATGGCATAAAGCATGAGCTTGGTTGCGGATTTGTAGTTGGTCGGAGGTTTAAACATCTGGTCCCAGCTTCACCCCAGTGAATGAAAGACTCGCTGCAAGTCGATTAAAAGCCCTGCCCATGACATTAAGATTATACTAG
This sequence comes from Musca autumnalis, assembly GCF_047663935.1. Taxonomy (NCBI): domain Eukaryota; kingdom Metazoa; phylum Arthropoda; class Insecta; order Diptera; family Muscidae; genus Musca; species Musca autumnalis. The sequence continues at coordinate 180,046,353 of NW_027412088.1, forward strand.
GCGATTTTAATGCCAAAATTGGAAAGGAGAATATCTTTGGCCCAACAGTCGAAACAGTGAAACATCTGACAATAGGGCATCTGCAAGAAACATGGTAGTTAGCAGTACCAGATTTAAGCATCACGACATTCATAAGAACAAACAAGAACAATATATCAAATTCATCACGTTGTGATAGATGGAAGACATACATCAAGCGTGTTGGATGTACGATCGTTCCGAGGTGCAAACATTGACTCGGACCACTACCTTGTTGTAGCAAAGGTACGTACCAGATTAAACGTAGCAAACAAAGTGCGAACAGACACAATACGGAAATTGGACATCGGTAAGTTGCAATCACAACAGGTAGCCACAGCATATTCCACTCAACTGGCCCAACAGCTTAATCAAAGCACTCCTCGTCCCGATAACATATCAGGACAATGGCAAAACACTCCATGCAAACAGCCGCAAAATCAACACGTGAATACCAGAGACTTCCGCCAAGGAACCCATGGTATGACCAGGAGTGTCGTGCTGCTACCGAAGAGAAAAATGCGGCATATAGGGCTACTTTGCAATCAGTAGCAACGCGTAGCGCACGATAGAGGTATCGGGAGAAAAGGAGAGAGGAGAAACGTCTTTTCCGCAGGAAAACGAAAGAGATGGAAGAGCGGGAGTGTGAACAAATCGAGATGTACAGGAGACAGAATGAAGTCCGGAAATTCTACCAAAGAGTGAAACATCAAACTGGCACATCCTCCTGTAGAGACCATCAAGGTAATCTGTAACTGATACAGATAGTCTGCTAAGGATATAGAGCATTTTTCCAAACTGTTGGTATCCAATAGTAGCGAAGTCGACGAAGATACTACAGATCCAATCCCAGAAGATGGTATTGAATGTATACCACCCGGCCAAGTTGAGGCAAAGACAGCAATAAACTGAAGAATAATAAGGCAGCAGGAGCTGAGGGCCTACCAGCCGAACTGTTTAAAACGGGAGGCGACACGCTGATAAGGTGTATGCATCAGCTAATTAGCTCCATCTGGAAGGAAGGATAGTGTCAAGATAGTGTCAGCGATATTGTGCGAAAGACTAAATCCCATGGTCAACAAAATAATTTCGTATAGAAAAGTTCATCGGAGATGACTTTTCGTATAGAAAAGTTCATCGGAGATGACTTTTCGTATAGAAAAGTTCATCGGAGATGACTTTTCGTATAGAAAAGTTCATCGGAGATGACTTTTCGTATAGAAAAGTTCATCGGAGATGACTTTTCGTATAGAAAAGTTCATCGGAGATGACTTTTCGTATAGAAAAGTTCATCGGAGATGACTTTTCGTATAGAAAAGTTCATCGGAGATGACTTTTCGTATAGAAAAGTTCATCGGAGATGACTTTTCGTATAGAAAAGTTCATCGGAGATGACTTTTCGTATAGAAAAGTTCATCGGAGATGACTTTTCGTATAGAAAAGTTCATCGGAGATGACTTTTCGTATAGAAAAGTTCATCGGAGATGACTTTTCGTATAGAAAAGTTCATCGGAGATGACTTTTCGTATAGAAAAGTTCATCGGAGATGACTTTTCGTATAGGAAAGTTCATCGGAGATGACTTTTCGTATAGAAAAGTTCATCGGAGATGACTTTTCGTATAGGAAAGTTCATCGGAGATGACTTTTCGTATAGGAAAGTTCATCGGAGATGACTTTTCGTATAGAAAAGTTCTTCGAAGATGACTTTTCGTAGAGAAAAGTTCATCGAAGTTGACTTTTCGTATAGAAAAGTTCATCGTAGATGACTTTTCCTATAGAAAAGTTCATCGTAGATGACTTTTCCTATAGAAAAGTTCATCGTAGATGACTTTTCCTATAGAAAAGTTCATCGTAGATGACTTTTCCTATAGAAAAGTTCATCGTAGATGACTTTTCCTATAGAAAAGTTCATCGTAGATGACTTTTCCTATAGAAAAGTTCATCGTAGATGACTTTTCCTATAGAAAAGTTCATCGTAGATGACTTTTCCTATAGAAAAGTTCATCGTAGATGACTTTTCCTATAGAAAAGTTCATCGTAGATGACTTTTCCTATAGAAAAGTTCATCGTAGATGACTTTTCCTATAGAAAAGTTCATCGTAGATGACTTTTCCTATAGAAAAGTTCATCGTAGATGACTTTTCCTATAGAAAAGTTCATCGTAGATGACTTTTCCTATAGAAAAGTTCATCGTAGATGACTTTTCCTATAGAAAAGTTCATCGTAGATGACTTTTCCTATAGAAAAGTTCATCGTAGATGACTTTTCCTATAGAAAAGTTCATCGTAGATGACTTTTCCTATAGAAAAGTTCATCGTATATGACTTTTCCTATAGAAAAGTTCATCGTAGATGACTTTTCCTATAGAAAAGTTCATCGTATATGACTTTTCCTATAGAAAAGTTCATCGTAGATGACTTTTCCTATAGAAAAGTTCATCGAAGATGACTTTTCCTATAGAAAAGTTCATCGTAGATGACTTTTCCTATAGAAAAGTTCATCGTAGATGACTTTTCCTATAGAAAAGTTCATCGTAGATGACTTTTCCTATAGAAAAGTTCATCGTAGATGACGTTTCCTATAGAAAAGTTCATCGTAGATGACGTTTCCTATAGAAAAGTTCATCGTAGATGACGTTTCCTATAGAAAAGTTCATCGTAGATGACTTTTCCTATAGAAAAGTTCATCGTAGATGACTTTTCCTATAGAAAAGTTCATCGTAGATGACTTTTCCTATAGAAAAGTTCATCGTAGATGACTTTTCCTATAGAAAAGTTCATCGTAGATGACTTTTCCTATAGAAAAGTTCGTCGTAGATGACTTTTCCTATAGAAAAGTTCATCGGAGATGACTTTTCCTATAGAAAAATTCATCGAAGATGTCGTTTCGTATAGAAAAGTTCATCGGTCTTTTCCTATAACCCTTTAAAGCAACCCTTTAATTGAAGAGAAATAAAAATTTAATTCATTCTCAATTATTCGCCTGACAAAATCCCTTTAGGCTTTTTCATTTATCTAATTTCCCAAATACCTCAACCCAACCAACAGCAGTTTAGAATGAATTTCTACACTTTAATGCATGACTTTAAATTGCATGCAAAACTGTGTGGGTGGGCGTATGTATGTGTTGTCGCGCGCTCTTCTGTCACGATACAACTTTCTCAAATTAATTCATTTCATTGCTTTTCGCTTTGCATGAATAATTTATGACAATGAACCCCGGGGGATATTTACCGCTTTGCAATGACAGCTTTACAGCTGCAACGCGCGTATGAATGTGCCATAGTATTTGTGTTGCGGTTTTGTGTACACAACAACGACAACAACAACACCAATAATACTAACAAAAGCGACACCAACACCAGCAACAATCATCGTCATCAGTAGCATCATCTGCTGACAATTAACAAACAGGGGATCAGATAATGATTTTAAGATGATTGCATTTGTCGCTGCATCGTTGCATCGCTGTATCATTGCTTTTGATGAGTTCATTGTTAGCTCATAAACCACAAAAGACTGCCATTTGATTACCTTAATTATTGTCGGCAATTATTAAGGCTTCATCCAAAAATCCCCAATTGGGGAATGTAGGTGGATGTCAAAAACAGGTAAAGTGAAAATTGTTTGTTGCATTGAATCGTGTGACAAATTGTTTGGGGTATTGAATGTTAAATTCAATAATGAAAGAATCGCTGTTAGAAATTTGAGAATGTGTAGAGAAATCTTTGGGGGATTAGAGGAATGTATGGTTTGGTAATTGTGTGAACATAAATTGGTCCAACAATGGATATTCCCCACATCCATTGCGGCAAAATGAGGACAACATTTCGCAATTTAAAACCATATAGGGGTGTTTTAAGGTCCATTGCAAATTATTAGTTTCTTGGTCAAATGCTATGGAGACGAATGGTTTGGAGATTTTAGAAATGCTGATCCTCTGAAAGTTTCTTTTAAATATTGTTACGGAATTAAGTTTAATATAACTCCGTGTAGGCGTTATTTTATTTTCCGATACCATCCCTGTAGGGACTGTGGCCGATATAAAGCTCACATAAAGCTAGCTTTTATTAAACATAAGTGGCATTTTATCGATCATTTTGCCTTATGCCAACTGACTAATTTTACAAGGCGATGAGCGCCTGAGTAGTCAGTATTGCCCAACGCCAGATAACTTTTCGACTGATAATAAACTAACTTTTTTTGCCTATTTTTAGTCAGTTTAAAACATAATGTGAAAAAAAACAATTTTTGTTTCTGTGTGTTTTTTATTTTTAACTTTTCATATTCTCTCTCTCTTTTTTGTTAGAGAGAAGAAGGGGCAAATTTGTATATTTCCTTTGTGTTCCTTTTTAATTCCAGAATAATATTTGTAATATGTACGAATATGTTCAGTCCATCAACACTGTATTCTATAACTGGATGCTGCATTTATACGAAGAATATTAAGAAAAAGCAAGTGCGAATTATTTATGCATTTGTGCCTTATTTCTTCGACAAACACAAATACTTTGCAGACGGTACATGTTTCTGTTTTCAGAGTGGTTAATCTCTAGATAACTTTTCGACTAACTTTATATTGGTCGAAAAGTTATCTAGACATGGACAATTGCCGAAATTTTTTTCTGTTCAAAGTGTTCATCTCTAGATAACTTTTCAGCCAGTTTTTAGTCAGTTTAAAAATTATCGATCTATTATCAATCATTTTATCAACTGGTTAATAAAAGTCCGACAGGGATTAGTACCAAATACAACGAGGGTCTAGATTACGATTCTACAATGCTTCACTGACTTGGTGTCAATTATTCACACAAGACACACGAGGAGAACAGAACCACTACTAAACTCACAGAGCTGCTACTCATCCTCAACCTAGGATGTTCACCGATGGTCAAGAGAATTTTGTGACCATTTTTTATACCCTCCACCATAGGATGGGGGTATATTAAGTTTGTCACTACGTTTGTAACTACTCGAAATAATCATTGTAGACCCCACAAAGTATATATATTCTTGCTCAGCGTGTAATTCTACATCGATATAGCCATGTCCGTCCGTCTGTCCGTCTGTGGAAATCACTCTAGCGTCCGAACGGATTGACGTAGATTGATGAAGTTTTGGGAAAATATTTTATATTTACGTAGGACTTTTGGTATTGAAAGCGGGCTACGTAGGTCCTTTCGTATAGCCCCCATACAAAATGACGCGTCGTCGTTTTAAGGAATTTTTAAGATGTTTGGCCCATTTTACCACCGAATTGGTTGTAATTTGGTATTTTGTGTCTTCAGAGGCCAGAAAACATTCCTACCAAAGTTGGTTTATATAGGTCCACGTTTTGGTATAGCCCCCACATAAGGCCCCTTATAAAGTACGCGTCATTATACCCTCAGCCTTTAGGCTAAGGAGGGTATATACACTTTGATACGATGGAAATGTGCCTCATCGAAATAATGGCTTTAGACCCCAAGTATGTTTGGACGAAATGTGTTTCAGACAATTTGGAGTCGATCTAGCCATGTCCGTCCGTCTATCTGTCTGTCTGTCTGTCCTGCTGGCTGAAGCGCACGATAACTCTCGAACGGATGAACCGATTCGGTTCAAATTTTGGCTTTCGTAATATTTTGCCCAAACTTAGTTTAAGTTCGAAGGTGAGCTACATCGGTCCACTCCTTCCGGCACCTCACCCACAAAAGTTCGAAAAAGTTCGGAAAATTTGTGCGCACGATTACTCTTGAAGGGAGTAACCGATTTGGTTCATACATTGTATAGCCTAACCTTTCTACCAGAGTAATATGAGGTTCCAATAGGGTCTTAACAGGTCCACTCCTTCGGGTACCTCCCACACAAAATTTGAGAAAAGTTCAGTTTAGGGCCATCTCTCGAATCGCTTTGATTTTTGTTTTAGCAACTTGTATTCACTGCCCTCCATACGACGGTACAAGTTTTATCAGGGTCAAGTCCATACTTCCTGAAAAAATAGCAGGAAAGTTGCAAAAAACCCCTATGACACCGTAGGAGGTGGTTGGAGCGCAAGATATCTTTCGAACGGATCTGCCGATTCGGTCCAAAACATGGCCTTAGTAATATTTTGTCCAAACATTGTTTAGGTTTGAAGATAAGCCATATCGGTCCACTCCTCCAGGTACCTCCCCCACAAAAGTTCAAAAATTTTCGGAAAAATTGTTCGTACGGTAACTATTGAAGGGAGTGGCCGAATTTGTCTATACTTTACACATCCTAATATATCTACCAGATATAGATCTGGTTCAAATATGGATTATATTTGTCCACTCCATCCGGTACCTTCCACACAAAATTTCGGATAAGTTCACTTTAAGACCTGCTATTGAATCACTTTAATTTTTGTTGAAGCAACTTGCATTCGCTGCCTCAATTACGATGGTAAAAGTTTTTTAGGGGCAAGTCCATACTTCTTGAGCAAACCGCCCGAAGAGTGTAAAAACCCCCTATGGCATGATATGTTTTGGCTGGAGGTCCACTTCCATAACGGTCAATGTCGATCCATTCCTTATAGTATCTCCTCCGCAAAACTTTTTATCTTTAATCCTAATCAAAATGTTTGTCGGTTCAAACGCCCAAAATATTTAAAACCCCCTAAATACATACGTATTTTGGGAAAAAAAATTGTTTCAATATACACAGGCTGAGGGTATATCTCTGTCGGCAAAGCCGACTGATACTTTTTTACTTGTTTTAATATATTTTGAATGTATTAGACCCATTTGACCAAAGAATCGGTTGTAACTATACCATAAAATGTTTATATAGGTCCTCGTGTTGATATAGCCCCCATAATACAGTATCTTCCGATTTTCGATATTTTGAACGTTTTAACCTCATTATCACACCGAGATGGCTGAAATTTGGTATTTTGTCTTCTTTAGGCGTATAAAACTTTCCCCCATAAATTTGTAGGTGTAGGTCCACGCCATCATATAGCATCCATAGAACGGCACCTTCCGAATTTCGGTATTTTGAAGGTTATGGCCACATTAATCCACCGAAATGGCTGAAATTTGTGGTGGAGGGTATAAAAAGTTCGGCCCGACCGAACTTAACGCTTTTCTTACTTGTTTACATATGAACTTGCTCGCAGAACTATAGATTTAGATCTAAAGTCAAAAGTATTGGAAGTGGATCTTCATTTGACAGTCATTCCTTTCGATAGATATCGCATCCACCAGTCATATCAATGGGTAATTTAAAGCTTTTGGACCATTATGTCAGAAGGAAAGCATGGATTTGCCAATGAAAACCATAATATCGCTATAAACAGGGCCACAAGGATGAAGTTACCTTAAGGAGTGACTTAATTTAAGTTCGACCATTTTCAATCTTAAACTAAGTTTGGACAAGATGTTATGAGATCCAAAGTTTGGACCAAATTTGTTTCTGCGCGTATAATTTTACCGGCATTTTAGGAAGTTTTGTGGGAGAAGTACCGGACGGAGTGAACCGATAAACGCCATATTCACATTTAATCTAAAATTACAGTATGCGAACTTATCGTAGGCGATGGATGATACCAAGGAGCGGCCCTGACCGGATTTAACACGGCAAAGCCAGGATTTATCTTGGTCCCTCTTTCTTCTCAAGTGGACACTGACCTCCTTGTGGTGTCACCTTTGGAACTGCCTTTTACACCCGTTAAAGGTAGTGAGCTAACATCGTTAGCCTTAGTAACCCTCCCTTAGAAAAAAACAGCCTACTATGAAAAAACGAAAGAAAAGAAAAACAAACCCCTCTAAGGTTGACGAAACCCGCAAACCGCAGACCATGATCTGCGAATCGGCACCTGGAATGTTCGCACTCTTAATAGGGAAGGTGCAGTATACGCATTGGCAGATGTACTTGAAAAGTTCAAGGCCGACATTACTGCCATACAGGAAATACGATGGAACGGGAAAGGCGTCACAACAACACTTAAAGGTGACGCACTGTATTAAAGCTGCCATGGCATAAAGCATGAGCTTGGTTGCGGATTTGTAGTTGGTCGGAGGTTTAAACATCTGGTCCCAGCTTCACCCCAGTGAATGAAAGACTCGCTGCAAGTCGATTAAAAGCCCTGCCCATGACATTAAGATTATACTAGGCGATTTTAATGCCAAAATTGGAAAGGAGAATATCTTTGGCCCAACAGTCGAAACAGTGAAACATCTGACAATAGGGCATCTGCAAGAAACATGGTAGTTAGCAGTACCAGATTTAAGCATCACGACATTCATAAGAACAAACAAGAACAATATATCAAATTCATCACGTTGTGATAGATGGAAGACATACATCAAGCGTGTTGGATGTACGATCGTTCCGAGGTGCAAACATTGACTCGGACCACTACCTTGTTGTAGCAAAGGTACGTACCAGATTAAACGTAGCAAACAAAGTGCGAACAGACACAATACGGAAATTGGACATCGGTAAGTTGCAATCACAACAGGTAGCCACAGCATATTCCACTCAACTGGCCCAACAGCTTAATCAAAGCACTCCTCGTCCCGATAACATATCAGGACAATGGCAAAACACTCCATGCAAACAGCCGCAAAATCAACACGTGAATACCAGAGACTTCCGCCAAGGAACCCATGGTATGACCAGGAGTGTCGTGCTGCTACCGAAGAGAAAAATGCGGCATATAGGGCTACTTTGCAATCAGTAGCAACGCGTAGCGCACGATAGAGGTATCGGGAGAAAAGGAGAGAGGAGAAACGTCTTTTCCGCAGGAAAACGAAAGAGATGGAAGAGCGGGAGTGTGAACAAATCGAGATGTACAGGAGACAGAATGAAGTCCGGAAATTCTACCAAAGAGTGAAACATCAAACTGGCACATCCTCCTGTAGAGACCATCAAGGTAATCTGTAACTGATACAGATAGTCTGCTAAGGATATAGAGCATTTTTCCAAACTGTTGGTATCCAATAGTAGCGAAGTCGACGAAGATACTACAGATCCAATCCCAGAAGATGGTATTGAATGTATACCACCCGGCCAAGTTGAGGCAAAGACAGCAATAAACTGAAGAATAATAAGGCAGCAGGAGCTGAGGGCCTACCAGCCGAACTGTTTAAAACGGGAGGCGACACGCTGATAAGGTGTATGCATCAGCTAATTAGCTCCATCTGGAAGGAAGGATAGTGTCAAGATAGTGTCAGCGATATTGTGCGAAAGACTAAATCCCATGGTCAACAAAATAATTGGACAATACCAATGCGGCTTTAGACCTGGCAAGTCCACCATTGACCAGATATTTACCCTGCGGCAAATCCTGGAGAAGACCCAAGAGATGCAGATCGACACCTACCACCTTTTAGTCTATTATAAAGCAGCCTTCGCCAGTAAGCACTTCAAAAACAAAGTCACAACTCGTCAAATAAAAATAACGCTTTACAAAACACTGATACTACCCGTGCTGATGTATGGTTCCAAAGCCTGGGTACTTGCGCAAGCAGAGAAGGCAGTGCTTGGCGTGTTTAAGAGAAAAATTCTTCGAAAGATCTACGGACCGATCTGCGTTGATGGTGAATATCGACGTCGTATAAACCACGAGCTGTATCTGCTATACAACGACATCGATATAGTTAAACGTATCGAGATGCAGCGATTACGTTGGCAAAGCCATATAATAAGAATGAACGATGATGAACCCGCTAAAAAGGCGTATAAATTCGAACCACATGGCGGTGAACGCAGAATTGGCAGGCCAAAGAATAGATGGCGCAAACAAGTGGATGAAGAGATGACAAGGCACGGTATTCCAAAAAGCGAAGCACGAAACAGAGAGAATTGCAGATCTTTTCTTAGTTCGGTCTATGGAACAAATGTTTTGTAATGTGCCAGCTAAGTAAGTAAGTAAGAACTTTTCGTAATCACAGTATCCTGTTCTACAGTGCGCACCAGCTGCTACAAATGGTGCAGCTTACTCCTGAAAAAACTTGCATAGGGGCACCGAAAACAACATTTAAGTTAAGTTTTTCACTGCTAAACATTTATTTTAGGGAATACTCGTATTATCCGACTATCACCAAACTCATTATGCTTCTTTCTCTCTGGGATATACATTGCGACATGTAGCGTAATAACAAAAAAAAATAAAATTGGATGCATTACCCACTGTTATGATATACGCCATCGTAATTTGCATGATTGTAAAGATAGGATTTTCTACTTTCATAGTCATGCTTTGCTTTTGGAAGGTCCCAGCCAAAGCTGTGATATTCGTCATTATAATTAAAATCGCAAAAATGAAAAGTGAGGTTTCATTAGCGACTACTGCGATATATTCGTTGTTTCACCACCTATGACAACCTGCTTAACATCGTTAGAAAGGTGATATTTTATACTTTCTTTGTAGATGCTGAGATATATGCTTTGGAATAAAACTTTGACTTTTTCCCCAAATACTTTTTTGTCCATTCTGCCTGGTTCCCCATTAACCACCAAATATTTCGTGAGGATCCCATCAAAATTGCGAAAATGTGGATTACTAACCTATATTGACAATTTTTGTTGGATATGTTTTATCACAGAGGTGAACATCAAACGTCAAATAAAATGCAGATTGGTCAAAAAAATGTGTCTAAAATCCTAAAAATACCGAACATGGGAAATACCGTTATATAGGTCCTATAACGAAACATGGATCTATGGTGACAATTTTTGTGGATATGTTTTGTGACCTCCGGTATCCTGAGTTATTAAATTACAAATAGTTCGGTGAAAAGTGTAGCTAAAACCCTCAACTACCAAAAATCGTTAGGTTTCGTTATATGGGTCCTATATCGAAATATGGACCTATGTTGAACATTTTTGGTGGACTAGTTTTATGACTAATAGGAGCCACCAACGTCAAATTGCAGGTACTTCCGTAAATAAGGTAGCTAAAACCCTGAAATACCAAAATCGGTAGGTTTGGGACCTATATCGAAACATGGATCGATGTTGACTATTTTTTGGTGGAGGTATTTTGTGACCTCAGCAAACGTTTAAGTTCCAGGTCGTTAGGTAAAAAATTTAGATAAAACCCTCAAAATATGGAAAATCGGAAGGTACCGTTATATGGCGGCTTTAGCAAAACATGGACCTATGGTGACAATTCTTGGTGGAGATGTGTTGTGACCTCTGGGAGCCTCAAATGTTAAGTTTTAGTTAGATTGGTCGGTCTAAAAGTGTGGCTAAAATCCTCAAAACACCGAACACGGGAGGTACCGTTATATGCGGGATGTACCAAAACATGGATCTCTGTTGACAATTTTTGGAGGAGGCATTTCTTGACCTCTGGGAAACGTCAAATTACAGGTATATCGGTCAAAAATGTAGCTAAAACTCTTAAAATACCGAACATCAGGTGGTACCGTTATATTTGTTGAAAATTTTTGGTGGAGATGTTCTATGATGACTGGGAATCTGAAATGTTAAATTGCACGTAGTTGGGCCCAAAAATGTAGCTAAAATCGGAGGTAACGTTGCATCGGGGCTATACCAAAACGTGGCGCTATATAGCCCATCTTCGAGCTTGACCTGCTTATGGAAAAAATGCACTCGGGCGCAAAGTTTTAGTGTTCTATCTCAATTATTGCGACGCTAGGGTGACGGACAGATGGACATTGCTAGATCGTCTTAGAATTTTATCGTATACTTTATATGGTCGCAAATGATTAGTTCGATGTATTACAAACAGAAAAAACAAACTTAATAAATCCTCTATACTATGGTGGAAGGTATAAAAATTATTTTTGTTTGCTAGCGAAAGGATCACTCCTTCATACACCACTTGCTCTAAACTTTTTGCTATTCTTTCCTGCAATGTTTCAATGAGGACCGAGTATCAGTTAATGTCATCTTACAAAGCCGAATGAGCTTTGCGGGGACACCAATTCAGACATGGCTTGGAATACCTTTGAACGTAGCAGGCTGTCGAAGGCTGCCTTATAATCGACAAAAAGATGGAAGTTGTCGATCTGCATGTCTTGGTCTTTTCCAGGGTTTGTCTCAAGGTAAATATCTGGTCAATGGTAAATTTGCCGGTCTAAAGCCGCACTGATAGGGTCCAATTATTTCATTGACCATAGGCTTTAGTCGCTCTCACAATATGCCAGATACTATCTTATACGCAATAGGGAGCAGACTTATGACCCTGTAATTGAAGCACCCAGTTTTATCTCCCTTCTTGTGGACTGGACATCGGATGTTCACGTTCCAATCGTCGGGTACGCGTTCCTGCCAGATGGTGCTCACTCGCTGATGCATACACCTTATCAGCGTGTCGCGTCTGGATTTGAACAGCTCGCCGGGTGGGCCATCGGCTCCTGCTATCATATTATTCTTTAGCCGGTTTATTGCTGACTTTGCCTCATCTTGGCAGGGTGGTATACAATTAATACCATCTTCTGGTTGTCTTCGTTAGTATTGGATACCAACAGTTTGGAAAATTTTTCTTTCCATATCGCGAGTACACTATCTGTATCAGTTACCAAATTACCTTGCTGGTCTATACAGGAGGATGAGCCTGTGCATCAGTTTGATGTTTCACTCTTTGGTAGAATTTTCGAACTTCATTATGACCCCTGGACATCTCGATTTTTTCACACTCCCGCTTTTCCATCTGTCTCTTTTTTGCTGTGGAAAAGGCGTTTCTCCTCTCCCCTTTTCTCCCTATACCTCTCGTGCTCTACGCGTTGCTACTAATTGTAGAGTAGCCCTATACGAGTATGCCGCATTTTTATGCTTAAATCTGGTACTGCTAACTACCAAGTTTTTCGCCGCTGCGAAGTCTATCAGCCTTATTCCATTGTCAGATGTTTTACTATGGAGACTGAATTTAACGACTGTTGGGCCAAAGATATTCTCCTTTCCTATTTTGGCATTAAAATCGCCTAGAATAATTTTAATGTCATGGGTAGGACAATGTTTCTTCTAGGCGCCTTGTACTTTTCAAGTACTTCTGTCAGCGCGTAAACTGCACCTTCTCTATAAAGAGTGCAAACATACCAGGTGCAGATTCGCAGATCTTTGTCCTTAAAATGTTTCTTTCGTTTTTTTCATAGTAGGCAGCTTTTTCTAGGGGAGTGTTACTAACCCGACGCCCAAACTAAGTTTTAACATCCTTATGGGTGAAAGCGATGCACATGTTATTTCACTACCTTTAAGGGATGTTAGAGGCAGTTCCCCATGTGACACCATGGGGAGGTTAGTGTCCACTTGAAATGAGAGAGGGACCAAGATAAATCTTGGGCTTTGCCATGTTAAATCCGGTCAGGACCGTTCCTTGGTATCTTTCATCCCCTACGTCACCCACCATTATGGGGAGGGTATTATGTATTAGTGTGTGTTTTGTTAGCTTGGTGTTTCCGCCTGTTCGTCTATACTTTGTTATTTGCTACAGGTCGCAATTTTGATCGAATAGTTATGAAATTTGGTTGGGATGATTGTCCCAGAGAGGAAGAATCCTATTGCTTTTGGTGATGATCAGATCAGATTCAGCGTTCGAAATTAACAAAATGAAGATCTATTGAGCATTAAACTGAGAAAGACAAAATTCAATCAAAACTAAATGTGTCTGTGTTTGTTGTAGACTGTGGTCAAATATGAAACATATAGGAAGTGGTTTCAAGCTATCGCATTACCCCATTCCAGAACTTTTATTGCAATCGCCTTCTTAAAGCAATTTACTTGATAATGTGGTTTTAACTTAAAGGGAAAAAATCGATGACGGATTTTTTTGGCCTTGAAGGTTTCATAATAATTTGTATGAGACCAAAGGTGAATTTTCGCAAAATTCCTTTAATGGTATTATTATTAAGCTACAATAATTTTCTCCAAAAGTCTCTTATATAGAATACCTACTTCTTACTCCCTAAAATGCTCATCACCCTTGACATATTACATCGTTTATTTTTATTCCAACTCCCACTTTGATTGCATATTTTGCTTTAACTTATTTATAACATCCGCATAATTTTACATTCGCATCATTAAAAAACAGAAACTATGGCAACATGCGAATTAAATAAAAATTCGCCTTCTTTCAATCTGAATGGGACATGTCTTTGGAATAAATATTTTATAGACTCCCAGCATTTCAGGTTTTTTTTTATTTCCCTTCCTATATTTGAGCTTTATGTGATTCGACATTATCACGATGGTAATCAAATGCACTTATTGCACCCGGCTTCCACTATCCCCACCATTGCCATCACAGTGTTGTTCCTCGTTTCCATCGTTCAGTATGTTGCAGTACCATTTTTTGGTGTAGCAGTAAGAATTTGCAATTGGCTGGCTTCATATACATCCCACACATGTACACGAACACACACACGCATACAACTATCAATAATGACATTAAAAACTGGAGTATGGACTGAACTTTAAGATTCATTTTGTTGGCAATATATTGGATGACATTACATACAAGTATATATAAATAACTTGACATGTCAAAAGACAGGATGTGCAGGCGTGGGGAGGAGTGGAAGAAAGAAGGAGAGAAGAAGTTAAACAGCAATCGCAGTTACAATCAAATGGGTAACTTATATTGTTGTTGGAGTGACAAAAAATAGACTATAATTTTGATTTGGACACCTTAGATTAAATAGTCAAGATCATACTTTCGAAACCCAACCAATATTTTCATATATAAGTTGCATAATTTCGAAGATACTTCATGGAAGTATCCCACTCTAATACATATACGTACATGTATGTATGTGACTGCATTCGGGTATTACAGGCACTCCTCCTGTGATCTGTTTGATGCGCCAACATGAACATAATAATGTTGCCGCTGCTGCTTCTGCTGCTGAAACAGAGTAACTACGGATGTAATTGAAATATTTATGAGATACAAAGAGTTACAGACAGGGCAAAAGCAATCGTAGATGGATGACTATACATATGTGTATGTATGGTAGTGTGCTTGCATGAATATTTTTATGTGATGTACACATACATAGATATATTTGTGTAGGTCTGTGAGTGAATGATGTTTTTTCGATGCATTCATAAATATATTTATGCCGTATATAGGAGTATATGTGGTGGATGTGTGTGTGTGTGTAAAAACATTAATAACTCTTTGAATGTTATTATGCATGTTTATTGTATCAATAGTGTTTATGAACCGGTCTTTCGGGTATGACAATACTCGTACGATATAAGGTCGCTATATTGAAAGACTAAATACCAAATTTCAGGCATTTCGCTAAGATATTATGGCTTAAACCTATAAAATACCGAATAACGGGAGGTGCCGTTCTATTGGGAGTATAGCAAAACTTGGACCTATACAAGCCCAAGGAATATTAACTCCAAATATTAGGCATTTCTGTGAGATACTGTGGCTAAAACTTTTAAAATACCGGAAATCGTGTGGTACCGTTCTATGCGGGGTACATCAAAACGTGGACCTATACTGATAAATGTCTGGAGGCAAATAAGACTTCTAATCAAATTTTAGACATTTCGGTAAGATATTGTAGTTAAAACCTTTGAAAATACCAAAAAGCGAAAGGCACCGTCGTATGGGGGCTATACTAAAACGTGGACCAATACTGAAAAATATCTGGGAGAAAGTTTTGTAGCACAAATGACGACTAACTCCCAAATTTAATTTTGGAAAGATAATGTGGCTAAAATCTTAAAATAGTGAAAATCAGGAGGTATCGTTCTATGGGGGTCTACATCAAAGCGAGGACCTGTGCTGACTTATTTCAATGGGAAATTTCTGTAACCCCAAGAAAGACAAACTGCCAAGTTTCAGCCATTTTGGTAAGACATTGTAGATAAAACCTTCAAAATACCGATAATCGAGAGGTACCGTTGCATGGGGGCTATATCAGAACGGTGTCCTATTCTGAGTAATGTCTGGGGAAAGGTTTTGTAGCCCCAAAAAAGTGTAAATACCAAATTTCTGACAGTTCCGTGAGATACTGTGGCTAAAACTTTCAAAATACCGCAAATCGGGAGGTAACGTTCTATGGGGTTGGATCAAAACGTAAACCTATACCGACTATTCCTGAGGAAACGTTTCGTAGCCTTAAATAATACCAAATTTCAGCCATTTCGGAAAGTTAATGTGTCTAACACCTTGAAAATACTGACGGAACAGACGGAGGTACAGTTCTGACGGGAATTATCAAAGCCTCAATGAAGACTAAATACCAAATTTCAGCTATTTGCTAAAATGTAGCTAAAAGCGTTAAAAATATGTTCGATTGTCTATTATTTTAATTCTCAAGTTCTGGTTCCTCTGTATCCAGACTCCAATATTCTGCAACTTCGACTGGTTGCATAAAGAATGAGGAGGCAGAAGAAGGCCGCGTGTCGTGTGGGGATACCCATGTGGGGCTGGGTAAAGTGGCATCAATTCTGGCCCAATGCGTATTGAAGCGACTGTATCATCCGAACCTTAACAGGACTACAACCACTCATGTTTGCCTTGGCAGCTGGCGTTCTTCTGCTGCGTTGGATTCCCCAAGTATGGCATTCACACTTTGTCTCTGTACTGACCATGTGAATGTTCAGTGCAAGATTTCCTGCCGTCCTTACATTTTACATAAATATTGTCTGAGGGATAATTACTGACAGCGCTCGGAGGACTTTCCTTGTAGAATAGTTTAACCATATCGCAAATTTGGTAGCTCCACATTTTGCACGGTGAACGAAGACGTATCCTCGATAAGAGGAGATTGCCACAGTTCACCAGACATCACCATTGTGCCACCCGGTTGAATACATTACATATCATCATCTTCGTTTCATACCACCCTCCAAGCAGAGAATTTACTAATCACATATTCAGAAAGTGTCAATTTCCTCAGATCCTCGGGTAGCAGATAGAATTTTCGGGGGAAATAATCACAAATCATCCGCTAGCTACATAAGTGCTGGACGAAAACCCAAAATTAGAAAAAAAAAAACTGCCAGTAGACGCAACGGTACTAGTAAATGGGCATGATGAGCTTCGTCGTACGAACCTGGAAGACCCAAGAGAATCTACTCTTGAAAGTAAAAGTGGGAAGACCATCTGTAGCATTGCTTCCTACATTGGTACGGGATTATCTAAATTGTGGGTTAAAACAATCCCGAATCCGGGTGAAATGGATGATGGAATGGTTGTGACTTTCAACGCCGTGTGAGATCCGAAGAGGTCCTCGTGTTATTTTAACCGGCAATTTATATACGCAGGGAAGAAGTAGCAATCATATTCTAAGAGTAAAATAGTGTATTTTAAACATTTTAAAATATATATTGTTGTTTCAACCATATATTTTGTGTCAGCAAACATAATTAAACAAAACATATTGTTGCACCAACAATATATACTTTTAGATTTTTAAAATACACTATTTTCCTCTTAGAATATGATTGTTCCTACAATATCACTTCTCTGCGTGTAGAGCACCCCGAGGATGATAGGGCCAAGAGGAGTGTTCAGCGATATATGAACTTTCACAGCCGAGGAAGTACCAACGCAATTTACGATTAACGGTGCTGCAGATGCCATCCCAAATCCGAATCTTAATGGTTATGCTTAAGCAACTGGATGAATCCTCAATCTATTGTTAACCACCCATATTGTATTAGAAGCCTTGAAAGTTTTCAGGTTGGTCCCGCTACTGTTAGAGGCGAATCGTACAGGCCAATCGTTTTCCTCTCGTCAGTAGCGAAGATTCTACATTTATTATTAATCCCCATGATGAGAAGCTGTTACCCAATTATCCAACATCAACATGGATTCCGGAAACTGCACACTACCACAATGGCAGTACACGCCATATCCATACATATCAACCGATTACTGAACAAGTAAAAAATATCTGTCGGATTTCCCGACAGAGATATACCCTTAGCCTGGGTGAATTAAAACGTCCATCTATTGACAGTATCGAATCTACGGATTACGGATCTTGTGGCTGTTTTTGGAATTTGCCGACAAAAAATATATTTGGTTTGAAGCTCAAAAGTGTTGCGGAGGATGTACTTGAAGGAATTGACAGACATAGTTATTTTTGGAAGTGGATCTTATTTCGGGAGTCATTCCTTTGATAGATATTGTGCCCACCAATCATTTCAGTTGGTCTGAAAGCATGGACTTGCCTACGAAGAGGCGTTTTTACAGCTTTCGCGCTATTTTCTCAAAATAAAAGTTGTTACAACAAAGATCAAAGCGATTCGATAGCAGGCCTTAAACAGCATTTTTCCGAAATTTTGTGAGAGGTACCCGAAGGAGTTGACATATATAGCCGATTTTCGAATCTGAAGTATAACCCAAATCGGTTACTACCTTCGAGAGTTATCGTGTGCACCATTTTAGTGAAAAGTGTTCAACTTTTGTGGGGAGGTATCTAAAGGAATGGACCCATATGGCTCATCTATGACTGGTAGAAGTTTCACTATGTGTATGGACCAAATTGGTTACTACCTTCAGGAGTTATCGTTCGTACAATTTTTCCGAATATTTTCGAACTTTTGTGGGGGAAGTACCTGAAGGAGTGGACCGATATGGCCCATTTTCGAACGTAGACAAAGTTTGGACAAAATATTACGAGGGCCAAATTTGGACCAAATCGGTTCATCCGTTCGAGAGTTATCGTGCACACCAGCTAGACAGACAGACGGTACAGACGGGCGGACATTGCTAAATCGACTCCAAATTGTCTGAAACGGATTTCGTCCAAACATACTTACCATTATTTATATGAGGCACATTTTGTCCGTATGAAAGTGTATATACCCTCGTTAGCATAAATGCTGAGGGTATAAAAAGAACAGGCCGTTTGACCAAGCCGCATGGTGGCTCTTGACCTAACGAAGGCCTTCGGCATGACCCATTTGAAGACTTAGAGAATATAGACTATATTGGACTACTGTTTCGAATATCTTCTCCACGAAAGTTAAAATTTTCTTTTTTTCAAGTTTTCAAAAAAAAACTTGTATTTTTTTATTGTTAAATTTTTTTTTCGTTTTCTTAGTTGATTTTCAGCGAATGTAGTCCTTGTTGTCGTGTTTACAACGATATAATGTTTTATGTAGTCAAGTCAATAATTCCCGACATTATGTCCGAAAGCTCGAAAAAACCCTCCTCCTGCCCTCTAATATGTTTTGTTATCGCCATTAACTACCAAAAGAATTTTGAGACTTCAGAGCCCAGCATAGAAAGAAAGCCCTCTTTTAAAGCATTTCCATATAAGTCCTCGTTAAAGGTCGTCTTCTTCAAAGAACACCTCTTGAAAGGATGCCTCTTCAAGGTATTTTTCACAGAAGACCTACACGGTGCTCTTGAAACAATTTTAAATGGAAGGTGCTTACACCTTGGAAGTTTTTGCGGATGCTGAAACTGCAATGTTCATAGATGAGAAAAATCAAAAAACCAAAAAATCGCCGGAGCGCTTTTTAAATAAATCGCGATTTAAATTGACATTTTTAGGGATTGTTTAGGTTTTCACGATTTTGCTTAGAAACCGCAAGTCCTATCAAAATGGGACTAAAGTAAATGTTGTAGCTATGAAAAATCTCTGGGTGACGTAGGGGATGGAAGATACCAAGGAACGGTCCTGATCGGTTTTAACATGCCAAAGCCCAGGATTTATCTTGGTCCCTCTTTCATCTCAAGTGGACACTGACCTCCCCGTGGTGTCACCTGGGGAACTGCCTTTAACACCCGTTAAAGGTAGTGAGCTAACATGTGCCGCGCGTTCACCCATAAGAACGTTAAAAACTTGGGTTTGGGCGTCGGGTTAGTAACCCTCCCCTAGAAAAAACAGCCTACTATGAAAAAACGAAAGAAAAGAAAAACAAACCCCTCTAAAGTTGACGAACCCGCAAACGTTTTAAGGACCATGATCTGCGAATCTGCACCTGGAATGTTCGCACTCTTTATAGAGAAGGTGCAGTCTTCGCATTGGCAGACGTACTTGAAAAGTACAAGGCCGATATTACTGCCATACAGGAAATACGATACCTAAAGGTGACGCACTGTATTATAGCTGCCATGACGTAAAGCATGAGTTTGGTTGCGGATTCGTAGTTAGTCGGAGACTAAAACATCTGGTATCCAGCTTCACCCCAGTGAATGAAAGACTTGCTGCAATTCGAATAAAAGCTAAATTCTTCAACATCAGCTTTATTTGCGCTCATGCTCCCACTGAAGAAAAGGACGAACAGACCAAAGATATATCTTACGAGCGCTTAGAAGAAACATATGACCGTTGCCCTGCCCATGACATTAAAATCATTCTAGGCGATTTTAATGCCAAAATTGGAAAGGAGAATATCTTTGGCCCAACAGTCGGGAAATTCAGTCTCCACAGTGAAACATCTGACAATGGTATGAGGCTGATAGACTTTGCAGCTGCAAAAAACATGGTAGTTAGCAGTACCAGATTTAAGCATCTCGATTTTCATAAGGGCACCTGGCTGTCCCCAGATCAAAGAACAAGTAATCAAATTGATCATGTGGTGATAGATGGAAGACATTCATCCAGCGTGTTGGATGTACGATCGTTCCGAGGCGCAAACATTGATTCGGACCACTATCTTGTTGCAGCAAAGGTACGTACCCGTCTAAACGTTTAAAATAAAGCACGAACAGACACAACGCGAAAGTTGGACATCGATAGGCTGCAAACACAACAGATAGCCACAGCATATTCCACTCAACTAGCCCAATTGCTTAACGCGAGCACTCCTTGTCCCGATAACGTAACAACACAATGGCAAAATATTGCCCACTCCATGCAAACAGCCGCAAAATCCATACTTGGATTCCAGAGGCCTCCACAAAGGAATTCATGGTATGACCAGGAGTGTCGTGCTGCTACCGAAGATAAAAATGCGGCATATAGAGCTACTTTACAATCAGTAGCAACGCGTAGCGCACGAGAGAGATATCGGGAGAAAAGGAGAGAAGAGAAACGTCTTTTCCGCAAGAAAAAGAGAGAAATGGAAAAGCGGGAGTGTGAAAAAATCGAGATGTACAGGAGCCAGAATGAAGTCCGAAAATTCTAACAAAGAGTGAAACATCAAACAGATGGCTTTGGTACAGGCACATCCTCCTGTAGAGACCAGCAAGGTAATCTGGTAACAGATACAGATAGCGTGCTCAGGATATGGAAGGAACATTTCTCCAATCTGCTGGTATCCAATAGTGGCGAAGACGATGATACCGCAGATCCAATCCCAGAAGATGGTATAGAATGTATACCACCCGGCCAAGATGAGGTAAAAACAGCAATCAACCGGCTGAAGAATAATAAAGCAGCAGGAGCCGATGGCTTACCAGCCGAGCTGTTTAAAACCGGAGGCGACGCGCTGATAAGGTGTATGCATCAGCTAGTTAGCACCATCTGGCAGGAAGAACGCGTACCCGACGATTGGAACCTGAGCATCCTATGTCCCGTCCACAAGACAGGAGATAAGACTGTATGCTCCAACTATAGGGGCATAAGTCTACTCCCTATTGCCTATAAGATAGTGTCAGGGATACTGTGCGAACGACTAAAGCCTATGGTCAACGAGATAATTGGACCATACCAATGTGGCTTTAGACCTGGCAAGTCCACCATTGACCAGATATTTACCCTGCGGCAAATCCTAGAGAAGACCCAAGAGATGCAGATCGACACATTTCACCTTTTTGTCGATTATAAATCAGCATTCGACAGTCCCCTCCAATCAAAGGTATTCCATGCAATGTCTGAATTTGGTATTCCCGCAAAGCTCATCCGGCTTTGTAAGATGACTCTAACTGATACTAGGTCCTCAGTTAAAATTGGAAAGAACCTCTCCGAAGAATTTTGTACCAAAAGAGGTTTCAGACAAGGAGACAGCCTTTCGTGTGACCTATTCAACATTTTGCTGGAAAAGGTAATACGAGATGCAAATGTCAAAAGAAATGGCACAATTTACACCAATAGCCACATGTTACTTGCCTATGCTGATGACATAGACATCATGGGACGATCAGTAAAGGAAGTAACTGATACCTTTAGGAAGGTCGAAGCAGAATCTGCGAAAGTGGGTCTGGCGGTAAACGGCGAAAAGACCAAATTGATGGTGTCGACGCGCAAAGCGTCCATAGAGCTCGGACCAACTGTAGAAGTTGGTACCTATAATTTTGAGGTAGTTAAAGACTTCGTCTACCTCGGCACTGTCATAAACACAACAAACAACATCAGTTGTGAAATAAGAAGAAGAATTGTATTGGCCAACAGATGCTACTTTGGATTAAGTAAGCAATTTAAAAACAAAGCCACATCTCGTCAAACAAAAATAACACTATACAAAACGCTGATACTACCCGTGCTAATGTATGGCTCCGAAGCATGGGTACTTGCGCAAGCAGATAAGGCAGTGCTTGGTGTGTTTGAGAGGAAAATTCTTCGAAAGATCTACGGGCCGATTTGCGTTGACGGTGAATATCGACGTCGTATGAACCACGAGCTATATAAGCTATACAAAGACATGCATATAGTTAAACGTATCGAGATGCAACGATTGCGTTGGCTAGGCCATATCATGAGAATGAGCGATGATGAACCCGCTAAAAAGGCGTATGAATACATGCCACATGGCGGTGCACGCAGAATCGGCAGGCCTAAGCTTCGATGGAGCACACAAGTGGATTCCAAAAAGTCAAGCGAAAAACAGAGAGGAATGGAGATCTTTTCTTAGTTCGGTCTATGGAACAAATGTTCTGTAATGGGCCAACTAAGTAAGTAAGTAAGTAAGTATGAAAAATCTCTACAAGATCGACCTTTAAGGTATTTTCGTAGTTTTTACCATTTTTGAGATATATAACTTCAAATTGGGACAACGCACTGACTTATCGTCCCCTTATAAAACAATGTCATGAACGGTGCGCCTTAACTAACTTTTAATGAAAACCGCTTACACAGGGGAACTTTTTGTGAATTCTGAAACAGCAATGTTCATAGATGAGAAAAATCCAAAAACAAGAAAAAATCGATGTAGAGATTTTTAAATAAATCGCGGTAAAAATTCACATTTTTAGGTGTTTTTTAGGTTTTCACGTTTTTGCTTGGAAACCGCAAGTCCAATCGAAATGGAGCTGAAGAAAATGTTGTAGCTGTGAAAATTCTCTACAGGATTGACGTTTATGATTTGTTCTCAGGCTGTAGCATTTTTGAGATAAATAAGCTCAGTTTACATTTTTAGGTTTTTTGTTAGGGTTTCGAGATTTAGCTTGAATACGGTAAGTCTTATCGATATGGGACCTGAGAAAATCTTAAAGCTGTGAAAATTCTCTACAAGACTGGCTTAAGTAACTTATCCTAAGTTGTTAATTTTTTTTTAGATATATAAGTTTAAGTTGGGAATTTGCAGTCACGACATTGTTTTATAAGGGGGCGAGACAGAATTGAATTGTCCCAATTTGAACTTCTATATCTCAAAAACGATAAAACCAACGAGAATGCCATGTAGGTTAATCTTGTAGAGAATTTTCATAGCTACAACATTTTCTTTAGTCTCATTTTAATACCACTAGCGGTTTCTAAGCAAAATCGTGAAAACCTAAACAACCCCTGAAAATGTCAACATTGTAGTGTCAGAATCCGCAAAAACTTCCGAGGTGTAAGCACCTTCTATTTAAAATTGTTTCAAGAGCACCGTGCCTATTGAAAAGTTTTCTTTTTTCTTTCTCCATAGAAATCCTTTTGAAAGATTATTCTGCAATAAGACTTTTGAAACGTCTCTTTTTTTATTCTTAGAAATTTTTTGAAATGACTTCAGCCTTTAAGCTAGAGATGATATCTACACTTTGATACTACCAAAATGGTTCCACATCGAAATAATGGTTTTAGACTAGGCCTGTGCACACAACTATATACTTTTTTTTAGATGGTATTTGTTTGAAAATGCAAATATTTCCCATAGTATCCCAACATACCATTTTGTGTAATTTTATAAAAACCAAAACAAAAAATATTTATAAAAATATTCTGCTTCTACAGGAGAAGCCTACAATAAGCGCACATATTAAATATTTGAAATGGGATAACGTTAAGATAATTTTCTAGTTATTACAAATGCAGTTTAAAACTTTTTTGTAATATTATCTCAAGTAATTTTAGTATGCTGGGTGGTCTTTTGCCATAGAAAAAAATGTGTATTTAAAATTCTCATTTCAAAAACAAAAGCTCTCTTTTTTAATTGTGTGAGTGAGCAAATTGAGACACACCGACAGCAGAAGGGCGCCCTTTGAAAAGCCCTATTTTAGACCCCAAGTATGTTTTGACGAAATTTGTTTCAGACCATTTGGATTCGATTTTGCCATGTCCGTCTGTCTTACAGTCTGACTGGCTGATGCGAACGATAACTCTCGAACGAATCAACCTACATAGTTGGTCCAAAATTTGGCGTTCCTAATATTTGGTCCAAACTTATATCAAGTTCGAAGATGAGCCATATCAGACCACTCTTTCGGGTACCCCTCCACAAAAGTTCAACATTTTTCTCAAAAATTATGGGCACGATAACTGTCAAAGGAACCAGAAAAAGATTAGGTTCGAATATGGACTATATCGGTCCACTCCTTCGGGTACCTCACACACAACATTTCAGAAATGTACATGTCTCTCGAATCGTTCTGATTTTGCAACAGATTATCCTCGAATCGTACATAAAGTTCGATTATGGTTCTTATCGGTACGTGCGATGTCTCTTAAATGTAGCAACCGATTTGGACCGAACTTCGGATCTCATAATATTTTGTTCACACTTAGTTTATGTTCTAAAATGGGCCATATCGGTAGAGTTCTCAGGGTACCTCCCTCACAAAAGTATACCATTTTTCTGTTTATGTACAGTTTAAAGTTTTTTCAAGTATGCTTTAGAAATTTTTACCGAAGGTACTATTTGTGGTCCAGTTTTCGGCGATATTTTGTTTTTCGTGAGAGAGAAATTTGCTTCTTAGTTTTAGTTGGAGGTGCAAGACTTTCCACTTGAAATTAATCGGTACAGGTCGACGCCTTTATATAGCTCCCACAGAACGGTACCACCCGATTTTCAGTATTTTGAAGATTGTGGTCTCAATATCCAACCGAAAAGACTAAAATTTGGTTCCTAGTCTTCGTTGGAGGTATAAAACTTTCCACCTGAAATTTATTGGTACAAATAAATACAATACAATGGTACAATACAAATAAATCTATATATATAAAAAAGGATGATGTTAGTTACTACACTTATAACTCAAGAACGGCTGAACAGATTTTGACAATTTGCGCCAATTCGGAATCGTCTCATGACAGAAAAGGATAAAACCTAAAAAAAAATTAAAAAAATCGCGAAAAAAACACGAAGATATTTTGTAATTTTGTTTGTTTGTGTGTTTCTTTTTTTGTCAATTTCGAACGTTGTATATAAAATTTTTTTTCCAATTTGACTAACGATATTGAATTGATTGTTTGTACCAACCAAAAACCAATTTAAAAGAGAAACCCGATTCTTAAAAGCGCATTGAAAGTTAATTCGAAAATTGTGCATAGCAATATACAGAATAAAGACGTGCATACATACATATGTACATATGTATGTATATGTGTTGTTTATTTGATTGTGATTTGGAGAAAAATCAGGAATTATTCGTTATTTATTTCAGTGCTATTAATGAATTTGGTGGAAAATCAAGATTTATCCGAGCTTCCTGTCATTCCGAGTGTTTCATTTGGTGGAAAACTTAAGTTTTATTCCCGGTTCATTGCAGTGGGATTTATAAGTTTGGTCAAGGTTTCTTCGTGTTTTATTGTAGTGCGATTTGTAAGTTTGGCCAAGACATTTTCGTGGTTCGTTTCAATTTGAATAATTCATTTGGTGGAAAACTTACATATTCGCGAAAACGACTTATTTGCTGTTCATTTTATTGTGATTGTTTAATTTGCTCAATTAGAATTCCATCTTTGATCGTAAGTAACCACACATATGTTTTATTGTGAGGCTGCCAAATATTTTTGTTCATTTGCCAGTGTTAATCACAATGCCGCGAACCAGAAGATCAAATGTTTCACGTCGGACTCTAAATGCAACTCGAGTTAGGAATATCGCATATGAATTAAATAGGGCTGATCAAAAAACTGCACGGCAACAGCGCCGCGCAAGTATGGCCAGGCTTCGTGAATCCCAAACCCAAGACCAAAGACAAGCAAACAATGAAATTACCAACATTGCGATGAGAAATCGTCGAGCTTACCAACCAACACAACAACGCCAAAATTTTAATCAACGCGCAAGAAGAAATGCTGTTAGTGCGAATTTGAATCGCGTAGCGTTTCATTACGATTGTTCCATAGACTACAGCTCACATCCATCTATTCAAATTGGGCCGATGAATATTGTATGCATCCATTGTGGTGCTTTGAAGTTCTCTGGAGAAACAAATGGATTATGCTGCCTCGGTGGTAAGGTAAAATTACCATAATTGTCCATACCCCCAGAGCCATTGTATTCCTTGCTACGTGGTGGAACACCGGAATCGCGTCATTTTCTTTCCAACACGCAGCAATACAATGCATGTTTCCAAATGACTTCGTTTGGTGCCGAAGTCATTGAAGAAAACGGATTCAACCCTACGTCTAAGGTACTAATTCGCTGTTGTTATAATAAGGCATATCATTTTATGTTTTAAAACTTGCAAGAATCCACTATATAAAGAAGAAAAATTTTTGTTTAGTAGTTCGTACCTTATGCACTCAAAAAACACTGAACGAATTTAGCTGAAATTTTAAGAGTATGTTACAGCATACGTATATATTACAGCAGTGAATATCTTTAGAATGGTAACAGATATAGTCTCCAAATTTAGAATGTGTGCTGCAATTTGACCCAGAAATTTATTTGCAAAATTATATTGAAATCTCTTCTCATCTGGAAGTAGTTCCTATCGGCCGAATATATACGGCGAATTTTATGTATTTTATGCACCAAATATACTGTTTATGCCCAATTTCAATTAAATTTGGAATATGTGGCGGAATTTTGTCTATAAATAAATTTGCAATATAATTTTGCAAATTTATTTATAGACAAAATTCTGTTCACATCTGGATATAGAATGTGTGACTTAATGTGGTCTAGAAAGAAATTTACGAGATTATATATAAATCGGTTCAGATCTGGATATAGCTCCCAAATATATTTTTGACAGATTTTGCGCATTTGATGCACCAAAAACGCTGTCCAATGTCCAATTTTAATGGAATTTGGAACGTGTAATGGAATTAGTGTAGAAAAAAATTTACGATATTATAGTGTATGCAAAACTTCCAAATTTTAAAATCCACAAAATATTAATCAATATATATAAAAAAGGACGATGTTAGTTACTACGCTTATAACTCAAGAACGGCTGAATCGCTAAAATCTGCGAAAAATTTACAAAAATATTTTTGGAAATTTTTTGACACATTTCTATGTAGTTTCGTGTTTAGAGTATACCGTCACACTTTTTTGACAGTTTTTGGCAAAGATTGTATATGCACCAACTGTCAGGGTCCATTGTACTACTCTGTTTTGTCAATTTTTGAAAGTTGTATAGACGTTTTTTTATTCGATTTTTATTTATTTTTAAGCGCCTTTTTAAAAATTTTACGGCGAAAACAAAGTTAAAAAAGGAGAGTTTAGCTTAAAGTTTGTAAAGATTAGTAGTGGTTTCGGTCAGATTCCGATTGAAAAGATGAAGATGACAACGCAGAAAATGGTTTCCACAGGAAAAAAGTACAAAATCCACAAAATTGGTAGGTTATTTGAAAAATCTAGAGCTCGGAGGTAATTTCATTGGAAATGAGGTTGCGGCATATACATACATATGTATACTTTTAAACCGCAAGTAAAAACATCTTCGAAAGATCAACTTTCGATTTATGCCGTATACAATTTGAGCAATACCAGATATCCATTGATACTGTCTTTGTCCTGTCATGTTACTAAAAAATTATATATCCGGAAAAAGTTGTACCGTTGCAATAGGACAACAATTTTCTGCAAAAAAATCAAATAGATCCGAGACGAGCCTTCAAAGTCCACTTTTTCCAAATTTTGTGTGGAAGGTACCCGAAGGAGTGGACCGACTGAACTGGATGAAATAATACGATGTGCAAAGTTTAGACCAATCAGAAACTGCCTGCGAGAGTTATCTTCGTGATTTGACATTTTAAATGGTGCAGTCACGGTTTCTTGGAGTTTTTAGGTCATTATCTCAAGAAGTATGGACTTGCCCCGAAAAAATTTTACTTTGGTAAACGGCAGCAAGGTCAATCTGCTGAAAAAAAACTCAAAACCGTCCGAGAGAAGTTCCTAAACTTAATTTATTCCGAATTTTGTGTGGTAGGTACAACAAGGAGTAGACTGAAATGGTCCATATTCAAACCCGATCTATATCCTTAACTTAAACTTAAAATAAGTTTGGGCAAGGTATTACGAAGTTCAAAATTTGGTTCGGTTGATCCGTTCTAGAATTATAGTGCACACCAATCAGACAGACGGACAGGGCTAAATCGACTCCAAATTGTCCAAAAGAACTTTGTCCAAACACTCTTGGGGTCTAAAACTATTATTTCGTTCGATGAGGCACATTTAGCCTAAAGGCTGAGGGTATAAAAAGCAAGAAATAGGAGGTACTGAAGTTTTTTGATCGAATTATGGACAAATATTGTATCTGGCGACATATTAATTTGTGATATTGATACAATTACCGCAGTGGTCCGTGTTACCAGAGTCATTGTGTCTAATTCAGAGATGAAGAAGAAGAGTGCGCCCTCTGCATACAAATGCACTCTCCGAACTTTCGAATTGGGGAGATCACTTTAAACAGAGAAGTCAGAAAGAAAAGCAGACGAAAATGGTTACTTTTATCAAGTAACGGAGTAATTGGATCCCTCTGTTCGAAATAGGTTAATTGATTAAAACGCAAATTTATATGAGTTCTAAAATGGGACAGAGATTCAAGGAAAATAGAAGCACTTTGCCTCTCAGTACCCTCTTTCTTCGACAAACTGACATTTATCGAAAGTACAATTGTCTAATGTACATCTGCGTCAAAGATCGTCATAAATAGTTCAAAACAAAGAAAAATTTGCAATTGAACTCGACAGCGAGATAGCAATAAAAGTATAATAGGTTTGAACGAAAGCCATCGACTTCAGTATCTAACACACTGCGAGACGAAGTTCGCCGGGTCCCCTAGTAAATAAATAAAATAAATAAATAAATAAATAAATAAATAAATAAATGCACGCCTTCGTATAGCCCCCACGGAACGGTACCTCCCGATTTTCGGTATTTTGAAGATTGTGGTCTCTATCGGATTAGGTCTCTTCACTCATATAGCCCCCATAGAAGGGTACCTCCCGATTTTTGGTGTATTGAAAATTGTGGCCTCAATATCCCACCGAAATGGCAGAAATTCGGCATTAAGTATTCGTTGGGGGTATAAAACTTTTCGCCTGAAATTTGTCCGTGTAAGTCTACACCTGCATAAAGCTCCCATTGAACGGTACCTCCTGATGTTGTGTATTTTGAAGCCATCTCCCATCGAAATGACTAAAATTGAGTATTTATTCTTCGTTTAGGGTATACAACTTTCCACCTGAAATTTGTCGGTATAGGACTACGTCCTCATAAATCCCCCATTATACGGTTCCTCCCGATTTTAAGTATTTTGAAGATTCTGGCCTCAATCTCCCATCGAAATGGCTGAAATTTGATATTTAGTCTTCGTTGGGGGTAAAAAAATTTCCGCCTGAATTGTTATAATATTTTCGAACCAAAATTGCTGTAATTTAATATTGTGTGTTGCCAGAGGATTCGAAAATTCTAGATGTTGTTCCATGTTTTGGAAAGAACAGCGATGACGCCCCATGTGTGTTGAAAAATAAATTTGTGATCTTTTGAAAGGGCTTCATTCATAGAAGACTTTTTGAAGGTATTTTTTAAAAGCCTTCCTCAATATAAAAATATAATAGAAGAACCTTTGAAAATTCTTCTTCTACAAAAGATCTTTTGGAAGGATTTCCGGCATAGAAGGTATTTTTATAAGTTTTTCCTTAAATAAGGCTTTTTGAAAAGTCTTCTTACATAGAAACGGCTTCTCCAAAGAAAGCTTTGTGAAAGGTCTTCTCATACCTTACAAAACTTTCTTTCCATAGAAGACCTTTTGATGAATTTTCTTCCATAGAAAACCCTGTTGACGCTCTTCCTCCTTTTGAGAGTCATTCTTTCATAAAATGTCTTATTAATGGTCTTTCTTCGTAGAAGGCCGTTAGGTTTTCCTTAATTGATAACCTACCTATCAATTCCTTAATAAAAGGCCTGCTTAACTGTCTTCGTGCTTATAAGAAAGGACTTATTTTCCTAATATTGTTCCTAATTCAATGGCCCCGACGCTGTTCACAAATATAGAACGCCATTGAATATTCAATGTGGTTTGATGGTAGTCAACAGTGTATTTGTTGTTGTTATTACTGTGATATTTTTTTATTGTTGAAAATAAATGTAAAATGATAGGAAATTACGAATATAAATATCAAATAAATCTTTTATGTTTAAAAATGGAGAAAAACGCAGAAAAAAGGCAAAGCCAGAGCAAGAAGGAGAATGCAACAGAGATTTATTTTTATATACATTGTTCATTAACATTATTATGAATTTTATTATGACAGCATGTAAGACAGGAGTTTATTATTCAGAATCAGTTATCAATGGAGAAAAAGTAAAACAAAAGATAACCATAAAGGAAAGAGTTACAAAAATTGTCTTCAATAAGGGGAGTTTGTTAATTATAAAAAGGCAATAAAGGGATATTTGTTATTTTACTTTACTTTAAGTTAAATTAAAAAATTGAACTTTTATATTCCTGGAATATATCCTTTAAGTTTTCAAATTCCAAGAATGTAATTGTGCTAGTACTTAAAATGATTTGAAATATTATTATTATTTTGATTTAGTAAAAAAAATACTTAAAAATCAAGACACTCATTTGACTGTCATAACCCAGCATTTTAACAACTACTCAAAAAGCTCAACAAAGATATTTTAAATAAATTTAATTTCCTGTCAGAAAAAGAAACAATAAAGTAAAGAAAAAAAGAAGACAAATGCAAGAAAAACAAAATCCTGTTCAGCATTTTTTTTAAACACTGACATGAAAATCAACGAAGATAAAAAGGAAATGTAAAAAGATTTAAAGCAAAAAAGAGGAAAAATAAAAAAATACAACAATAACAACAACAAAATTGGCAGACAGTATAAATAAGACAATGGTTATGATTTCATTTTACAACAATATTACAGTCACATTAGCAGGGCAACATTACTTACATATGTATGTACAAACATCAAACGAGGAAGACAATACAGAACACTAAAGGAATCAAGAATCAAGACAATGAAGTAATGAATGAATGTTTATTTGTTGTTTTTGGTCGCACTGGCTGGTATATAATTGCGCATAAGATAATGATAATGGCAGCACGGATGATGTTGAAGACATTTGCAATAACGATATGGGATTTTTAACGCAATTTATTTACACGAAGTGTAAAAAAAATATATACACACATACCTATATCAGAAAGTACAAACAGTACGATTCGGAAAACAAAATTTGAAATGGAAAAAGAAAAGGAAAGGAGATAGGAAAACCTTGCCTACAAAGGAAGACCTATGAAAGGTCTTCTATTGAGGACGCCCTATCAAAAATTCTTCTGTGGAGAAAGACTTCTAAAAAATTTCCATTGCGAAAGACCTTCCAAAAGTTTTTATAACCTCAGCATTTATGCTAACGAGGGTATATACACTTTCATACAGGCAAAATGTGCCTCATCGAAATAATGGTTTTAGACCCCAAGTATGTTTGGACGAAATGTGTTTCAGACAATTTGGAGTCGATTGAGCAATGGCCGTCCGTTTGTCTGTCTGTTGGCTGGAGCGCACGATGACTCTCGAACGGATCAACCGATTCAATCCAAAATTTGGCTTTCGTAATATTTTGTCCATACTTAGTTTATGCTCGAAGATGGGCTATATCGGTCCACTCCTTCCGGTAGCTCCCCCACAAAAGTTCGAAAATGTTCGGAAAATTTGTGCGCACGATAACTCTTGAAGGGAGTAACCGATTTGCCCCATACTTTGCACATCGTGAAATTTCTACTAAACTTAGATGAGGTTCCAAAATGGACTCAATCAGTCTACTCCTTTGGGTACATCCCACACAAAATTTCGGATAAGTTCAGATTAGGACCTGCTCTCGAATCGCTTTGATTTTTGTTGCAAAAACTTATATTCATTGCCCCCCATACGACGGTACAAATTTCATCAGGGGCAAGTCCATACTTCCTGAGATAATATCCTGAAAGTTGCAAAAAGACCCTATAACACCGTGTGTAGTGGATGGAGCGCAAGATAACTCTCGAACGGATCAGCAGATTCGGTCCAAAATTTGACCTTCGTAATATTTTGTCCTTCAGGTACCTTCCCCACAAAAGTTCAAAAATGTTCGGAAAAATTGTGCGCACGATAATAATATATCTACCAGATATAGATCAGATTCGAATATGGTCTATATTTGTCTACTCCCTCTGGTACCTCTTACACACAATTTCGGATAAATTCACTTTAAGACCTGCTCTCGAGTCACTTTGATTTTTGTTGAAGCGATTTGCATTCGCCACCTCCATTACGACGGTAAAAGTTTTTTCAGGGGCAAGTCCATATTTCATAGGAAAACAGCCCGAAAGGTGTAAAAAATCCCTATGTTACCATATGTGGCGGTCGGAGAGCACAATAACTCTCGAGGATAGAGGAATTCCTTTAACATTTTCCATTGAGAAAGACCTTCCA
Source organism: Musca autumnalis (assembly GCF_047663935.1). Lineage (NCBI taxonomy): Eukaryota > Metazoa > Arthropoda > Insecta > Diptera > Muscidae > Musca > Musca autumnalis. The sequence continues at coordinate 180,079,245 of NW_027412088.1, forward strand.
AAAGTTTTTTTTTTTATGGAGGAAGACCTTTCAAAAGATCTTCTGTTTAGAAAGTCCTTTCAAAAGGCATTATATGGAGGAAGACCGTTCAAAATGACTTCTATAGGGAAATACCTTTCCAAAGGACTTCTGTGGAGAAATATCTTTCTAAAGGTTTTTATGGCTATAGACTTTACAAAATGTTTTTAACATTTTTTCTATGGTGGAATACTTTTCAAAGGGATTTCTATAGAGGAAGATCTATCAAAAGGAAAACATTTCATAGAACACCTTTCAAAAGGTTTTCAAAGGATGAAGACCTTTCAAGGCCTTTCTAAATATTTTCCGTTGAGAAAGACCTTTTAGAAAGTCTTGTATGGAAGGAAGACATTCCAAGTTTTGTTCAAAAGTTTAACTGTATGGAGAAATATGTTTTCTCTGGAGGAGAACCTTTCAGAAGATCTTCTGTGGAGAAAGACCTTTCAAAAGATCTTTTATGGAGGAATGCCTTTCTAAAGGTTTTTTTATGGAAGTAGACCTTTCAAAAGTTTCTCTTTGAAGAAAAAAATTTCTCTGGTGGAGGACCTTTTAAAAGATATTCTTTGCAGAAAGATCTTTCAAGACTTTTTCTATGGAGGAATAAAACCTTTCAAAAATTATTCTATGGAGGAAGACCTTTCAACATGTCTTCGGAGGAAGACCTTTCTAAAGGTTTTCTATTAAAAAAGGCCTTTCAGAATAGCTTCTATGGAAGGAAGATTTTCCAAAGGTATTTTTATTGAAGAAGACCTTTCAAAGGGTTCTTATTTATTTATTTATTTATTCAGTCTATGGAATTCATACATTTCCTTTCAGACAAAAATTATCTTATAACTAAAAGTAAATTAAATCTAAATTATTAATAAATTTGTGCATGGGGTCACAAAAATCCAAGTTATGGCAACATATATTATTGAATTCATTTACGGCTCGAGTAATAGGCTCATTTAAGGCATAATTAGTTCTATGGACAGGTATGCGAAAAAAGTCATTATGGCGTAAACATCTTAGTGGAACATTGAAGTTAACTTTCTCAAGTAAACTGCAGCAGTCAATGAGTCCATTAATTAACTTATACAAAAATATCTGACTTGAATAGCTTCTCATATTAAAAAGTGTTTTTAAGTGAATAAGACGGCATCTATGTTCGTACGGAGGTGGTGGATCACTAAAACTTATACCGCGAAGACAAAACTTTAAGAATCTTTTCTGAATCATCTCAAGTCGTAAGCAATGTTTTTTATAATAAGGACTCCAAATTAAAGAACCATAATCCATCTTAGATCTGACAAAAGAAGTATACAATAACTTTAGAGTATAAGGATCCGTAAAGTTTTTGCAATTTCTTTTCAGGAAAGCCAGAGTACTATAAGCTTTTGGAATAATATAGTTTAAGTGATGAATAAACGTAAAATTAGAATCAAAAACCACCCCCAAATCTTTAATTTCATCTGCACGATTTATAACATTATTATTCAACGAATACCTATAGAAGATGGGATTTCTGCATTTAAAATAGGATACACTATAGCATTTAGAAATATTAATGTACAACAAATTTTTGGAACACCAAATATATATATTATCAATATCCGCCTGCAATTTATAAACATCGTCAAGGGAATTAATTCTCATAAATAATTTCAAATCATCAGCATACATTAGAACCGAAGACCACCTTACAACGGAGCAAATATCATTTATAAATAAAACAAATAGCAAGGGACCCAGTATACTACCTTGCGGTATACCAGAAGGAGCTAAATAATTATACGAAACTGCATCGTTTATTGATACAAAATAAATTCTGTTCATTCTGTTCAAATATGATGATATCCACTGAAGGAAAGCTGAATGAAAACCAATATGGCGCAATTTTGTTATTAAAAGACGTAAGCAAACTTTGTCGAAAGCCTTTGCAAGGTCAGTATATATTGTATCAACCTGGCAAGAATCCTCAAAACATGATATGCAGTATTGAGAAAAGGAAAGTAGGTTTGTCACAGTTGAACGACCACGAACAAACCCATGCTGAAAAGGCGAAATGAAATTTTTTACCGAAAAATACATCTTGTCAAAAACAATATGCTCAAAGACCTTACTAACATTAGACAATTTAGATATCGGTCTATAGTTACAAACATTATCCTTAGCACCCTGTTTGAAAACAGGGGTGATAGAGGCAATTTTCCATCTATCAAGGAATTTACCTTCTTTTAAAGATTTATTAAACAATAGCATTAACGGTAACGCCAAAGATTGTAAACCGTCCACATCAACCCTTGTAGATGGTTTAAGTTTAGAAAAACCACATCTGATATCATCTAAAGACAAAACCAAGGCACCAAAATCCACAGTTGATCCATTAATGTTGCAAGTAACATCACAAAGCGGATCAGGAACAAAATTCGAACTAAAAAAGTCGGCAAACATATCAGCAGTTTGGGAATCAACATGCGATGTTTTATCATTGAAAAACATAGGTGACGGGTAATCAGAACATGTTTTTTGGAGTTTATATAATTCCAGAAAAACTTAGTTCTGTATGGATAAATGCGTTTTCTCTGAAAGGACCTCTTTCAAAAAATATTCTGCGGAGAAAAACCTTTCAAAATTTCTTCTTTGGAGAAATACCTTTCTAAATGTCTTCCATAGAAAAATACCCTTCAAAGTGTCTGCTATGTAATGAAGACCTTTGAAAGGGAGTTTTATGGAGAAAGGCCTAGCAAATGGTATTCTGTAGAAGAAGATCTATTCTATAGAGAAAGTCCTTCTATATATCTTCCATTGGGGATGACCTTCAAAAGGTCGTATTTGAAGGAAAACCTATCAAATTGTTTCCTGTGGAGGAATTCCTATCCCCTGTCTTCTATGGATGAAGACATAACAAAAGTATTCTATAGAGCAAGACCTCCTAAATGTCTTTCATAGGGGAATACCTTCAAAAGGTCGTCTATGGAGGAAAACCTACCAAATTGTCTTCTGTGGATGAAGACCTATCATAGGTCTTCTGTAGAGAACAGAAAAATAAAAAATCTTATATCCAGGAAAACTTTCTTCTTTAAACAAATCTTCTGCGTAGGAAGACTTATCAAAAGGTTTTCAATGGAGGATAACCTTTTAAAAGTCTAATAGGGAAAGTCTTTTCAAAAACTCTTCTAAAATGGAGTCTTTTTCACAAAATCTTCTATGAAGGATCTTCTTTCAAAAGGTCTTCTATCGAGGAAGTTCTATCAACAATTCCTCCATGGAGGAATACTTTTCAAAAGGTCTCTCATGGTGGAGGTTTAAAATGGAAACTTTTTTCTAAAAGTCTTCGAAATATTTTCCATTGAGAAAAACCTTTCAAAAAGTCTTCTATGGAAGGAAGACTTTCCAAGGTTTTTTTATGGAGGTCTACTTCCAAACTTCAAAAGTTTCACTACATGGAGAAATATGTGTTCTCTGGAGAAGATCCTTTCAAAAGATCTTTTGAGGAGAAAGACCTTTCAAAAGATGTTTTATGGAGGAGAAGAGACCTTTCAGAAAGTCTTCTATGGAACGAAGACTTTTCAAAGGGTTTTCATGGAGAGAGATCTTTCAAAAGTTTCACTATGAAGAAAAAAAAATTCTCTGGATGAGGACCTTTCCAAAGATCTTCTGTAGAGAAAGACCTTTAAAAGCTTTTTCTATGGAGGAAGAAGGCCTTTCAAAAATACTTCTATGGAGGAAGACCTTTCTATAGTTCTTCGGAAGAATGCCTTTTTGAATGTTTTCCATTGAGAAAAGCCTTTCAGAAAATATTCTATGGAAGGAAGTCTTTCCAAAGGTGTTTTAATTGAGGAAGACCTTTCAAAGGGTTCTCTATGGAAAAAATGTTTTCTTTTGAGGAGGACCTTTCAAAAGATCTTCTGTGGAGAATGACCTTTCAAAAGGACTTCTATGGAGCAATACCTTTCTCAAGGTCTTCCATAGGGAAAGACCTTTCAAAATGTCTGCTATGTAATGAACACACTTCAAAGCGATTTTTATGGAGGAAGACCTTACAAATGGTCTTCTGTAGAAAAAGACCTTTCAGAGGTCTTCTATGGATGGAGACATAACAAAATTCTTCTAAAGAGAAAGTCCTTCTAAATATCCTCCATTGAGGATGACCTTCAAAAGGTCGTCTATAGAGGAAAACCTAGCAAATTGTCTATAGGTCTTCTATAGAGAAGAGCAAAATAAAAATTTTCCTATGCAGGAAGACTTTGTTCTTTCTAAAAATCGTCTGCGTAGGAAGACTTATCAAAAGGTTTTCTATGGAGGATAATCTTTCGAACGGTCTTCTATGAAGGAAATCGTTTCAAAAGGTCATCTATGGAGAAAAAGCTCTCAAAACGTCTTCCATGAAAGGAAGAGATTTTAAAGGGTCAAAATATAAGATATATTTTAAAGAGAGAAGGTATATTTTTATAGAGGAAGTCCTTTCAAAAGGTTTTCTATGGATGACGACTTTTCAAAAAGTCATCTATAAGGAATATCTTTCGAAAGGTCTTATATGGATGACGACTTTTCAAGTGGTCTTTTATGGAGGAATACTTTTCAAAAGGTGTTCTATAGATGGTGGAAAAAAGCTTTTAATGCAGGAAGACCTTTCAAAGGTATTCTACAAAGGAAGTCCCTTCGCATGGTCTTCTATGGAGGATGTCCTTTTAAAATAGACCGTCGCACAGTGTTGCCGCTTCCATACAAAATTGGCCAAAAATAGAAGGAGTTAACCTAGGTTGATGAATTTTTGCACAAGTACTTATAAGGACATAGGAATGAAAAATTTCAACTTCGGTCCATATCGGTTCAGATTTGGAAATAGCCTTTATATATGTATATATATATTTCCCCGATGTTGCTATAACTCGGTCAATTTTGATCGAATAGCCTTCAAATTAAATATGTAATAATTTGTAGGCCCCTGAGTAGCTCTACATATTTTCACAAAAATCGGTTCCGATTTGGATATAGCCTCGATATATATCTTTCCCCGATTTTTCTATAGCTCGGTCAATTTTAATCAAAAAGCCTTCAAATTTTATATGTGTTTTTTTCTTAGGCCTCTGAGTAGTTCACCGATTTTAGTAAAAATCGGTTCAGACTTGAATATATCTTCCATATATCTTTCATCGATTTTGCTACAATTCTTTTTATCTTATATATTTTTGATGAATAGCCTTCAAAATTTAACATGGGATGTTTCGTCAGGTCACTGTTCAGTTTTACCGATTTTGATTTGATTTCGCAAAAATCGGTACAGATTTGGATACAGCCTCAATATATATCTTTCACCGATTTTGCTATAAATCGATCAATTTTTGAAAAATGAAAAAGGGTTTAAGAAAACATCCCATGTTAAATTTGAAGGCAATTAATCAAAAATTGAGCGAATTATTGCAAAATCGGGGAAGATATATATGGGGGCTATACCCAAATCTGAACCGATTTTTAATAAGAAAGAAATAAGAAAATATCACGTATAAAATTTGAAGGCTATTCTATTAAAATTGACCGAGTTATACCAAAATCGGGGATAGATATAAATGGGGGCTATATCCAAATCTGAACCGAGTTTTACGAAAAAACATAAACATATGTAAAAGTTAACATCACATTTTTTGATTTTTATCCACGCGGCAACACTGTGCGTCGTCTCGATCACACCGAAATTTAACCAACTGTGTCTCAACTGCCACCTATCAATCCGTTAACTGTCAAGTTGGGCAATTCGCCGCAGACGAAATAAGAAAATTATTATGGAACGGAGAATAGTAGAGAGTTATTAGGGAACGTATTTATCAAATTATTACAGTCGGTAGCTGAGAAAGGATCATTGCAATGGCGTGGTATTGTTTATTGGTCTGCTTTCGGCACCGGCGACCTTCCAGCGGGTTTTGGATAGCGAAATAGAGCCGGACCTGCAGCTGGTTAGCTTTTGCATTCCTGGATGACATTATTGTCATCGGAAGAAGTCTTGACGAGCACTTGGCCAAGTTACAAGAGGTGTTCCGAAGGCTGTCAATTTATCCTAATATGTTCCAATTTTTTAAGAAGATTTGATATTTTGTTTTTGCAGTATTCGACGAAGACATTCAGACGGAACCTGATAAGGTAGCCGCTCTTGCAGAAGTTGAGACGGTTTTAAGGCGTGGTGTGTGGGTACCGTCGTTTTATGGTTGAGTTCGTGTCTGCAGCCTTATTATTAAAAGAAGGGTTAGCCTTGGCGCCTGACGAAAGAGAACAGGCCATTTTCGAAGTGGTAAAGACTTGTTCGGCGCAAGCACCGTTCCCAGATTGCGACGGAAATTTCCTGTTACAGGCCGAATACTGCTATTGTGGCCTCAGTGTAGTGCTAATCCAAGAGTTTACTGAAGGGAATCGGGTCATTACCTCAGCGAATCGAACACTGAATGATGCTGAGCGGAACTATCCATGAGCCAATACCTAGAAGGCTACGAATTTCAAGTCATGGCTGAACATTTAGCCCTGAAAATGTGGAACTCAATCGATAACACCTAGGGCCGATTGGCGAGATGACCGCTGAAGCTCTAACAATATATGTATATGCACGATCCCGTATCCAAATGTGGTCTTAATGTCGTCGACGACGCTCAGAGTAGACAGCTAGTAGAATCCTTGAAAAGGCTGTGACAGAAAAGTGTTCACCAACCAGCAGCAGGTCGCCTTAAAATCAAAGGGTCTTCTATGGAGGAAGGCTTTGAAAAGGTCTCTGAAGATAATATGGATAAAGGCCTTTGAAAAAGTCTCTTCTTCTTTGGATCTATCCCTGGGTCTTCTAGGAGTAACGTCTTCCAAAATGTCGTCTATGGGCCTTAAGAGTTATTTGGTGGAAAAATAGGTCTTTAATAAAAGAAGAAAATCCAATCGTACACCATTCAAGTGTTGTTCTATTGAAGACGGCTATTCAAAAACTGCCATAATAGAAGACCTGTGGAAAGCATGTTTGAAGGAATTTCTCTATACAAAGACCTTGTAAAAGTCTTCTTTCTTCCACAGAAGGAAGTTCTTCTTTAATGAATACCTTTTCAAGGGGATTATCTTCCATAGAATCGTTTTGATCATCACGGCTAACATTAAAGGACCTCTTCTATAGATGGCCTTGAACTGTTCGTCGGTAAAATACCATGAATAAAATATTCTATATTAACGACCTTTTGATAAACATGTCCTTTAGAAATTGAGGCTTTTCAAAAATCCATTACTGTCATTCATATCCCTTTTATAGTTGTTCAATACACATGTCTTAATGTTCCAATTAGCAATAACAATATCCCTTCACTCTTAACGAGACATCCTTTGCAGACACGCATACATATGTGTACATTAAAAATTTAGAGAAAATTAAATGAGAAAATAAATAAATATTGATTCTACTAAAGATATATAAATAATAAATCTTCACATGTGTGTAGTGACCTTATGCTTACTTTTAAAATGTAATTTCCAATCTATATAAGAAAAACAAACAATAACCCCCGGCATGATGTGATTTCTTTTGAAATATCCGTTGCAGACAAGTGGTGTTGATTTTCGAGAATATTTGAACAAAGAATTTCCGAACGTTTATCGATAATGTCCATTTGAACGAGAAAAAAAGAAGCAACATTTTCAATTATTAGTTTTACAACAACCATCGTCATCATTATCATCATCACCATCATTGTTGCAATCCCTTGCCCGCCCACACACACATCAACTAATGGACAAACTACTTTCATTTACTTACCTCTTCTTTTCTTTCCACTTTCCTCTAAAGTAAGAATCAATCAATGATTGAAAGATTTTCCCTGACTAACTGGCAAATATTTATTTAAGTGTCTGAAAGTATTTCAATTGGTTTCGTCGTTGTCTTCTTCTACTGCTACTGCAGCTATTTCTTCTTCTTCTTCGACACTTTGTCGGTTGGCCATCGTAAAGATTTGTAATCACTCTAAAGTTGAACCCCAAATTAACTCGACTAATTTAACAGTGCAAATAAACCTCAATATCTGTAGCAGACAAATAAAAATAAAGCAAAATTCTAAAACTATTTTGTTTGATAGCAGAAGGGATAAGTAATTGCATTCACTTGATTGAATTTTCATTAGATGATACGGTGGAGGAGAAGGTGAAGGGGATGGTAAGTTGTTTTAGTTTTCAAGGAAAATTAAAGAGTAAGTTATTCTATTTCAGGTAGGAGTTGTATGGATTTTTAGTAGTAGAGGCAACACGTTTGTTGGTGTTTGCGGATCCCTTTGGAAGCTTAAAAATATATGTCAAATAAACAAAAGAAGATAAAGAACCGTCGTTGATGACCATTGATATCACTTAGTGCAGGGGTGGGGACTACAAATCTACGCCATCAATTGACACTGTCAGCTACTTAATGTACCCTCAGACCAGAGAATTGCTCGATTTTCTGCAAAAGGGTTCAACTCCTAGCCTGACTCAGGAGAGTTCTCCTCTGAGTGACCGAGAAGACATCCCCTCTGTCAAATGATGAAATGAATACCACAGTTATTTCATCTCAATCGAACAGATAGGAAAGAGTAGAGGGGATAACTGCGAAAGTCGTTTGAGGATGTCTAATAATGTGCTCGACAGTAAGACCTGCTTTGGCAGGATGGGGAATCAAATGATTTCTTCACCCAAACAGTAAATGGTGTAACCGCACAGTATTCCTAATACTTGCAAGATAACCGAGATTTATGCGAGATGTCATGCAGAGTTGCAAGGTGGGTGTCACTTTCCGACTCGGATGTGCCAGATGTGTTGAAGCTGCCCCGCAGACCAATAGTTGATATTGGTCAACTCCTTCCAGAACGGTGGATAAACCACGATGAGGTTCAAAATTGGCAGCGGGATCGCATTAAGGACTGTAAACAGAGCAATATTTCGGGCTGTGGTGGCTTCGTTAACGCATTACGCAATCACAGTAAATAATGTATGCAGCATGGTCTCAGCGTAGTGCAAATACAGCTGCACCATTGCAAAACTCCGGCTGCTGAAATTCTTCTCTCCCTTACAGGAACCGAAGTAGACATCGCTTTCGTTTAGGAACCCTATTTATAAACTAATAAGGTTTTGGGCGACGTTGGGGGTGAAAGATACCAAAAAAACGACCCTGACCGATCCCTCTTTCATCTCAAGTGGACACTGACCTCCCCGTGGTGTCACCTGGGGAACTGCCTTTAACATCCTTTCACCCATAAGAACGTTACTATGAAAAAAACGAAAGAAAAGAAAAACATACCCCTCTAAAGTTGACGACCCCCGCGAATCTGTAACTGGAATGTTCGCACTCTTTATGGAGAAGGTGCAGTTTATGCATTGGCAGATGTACTTTGAAAGTACTGGCCGATATTTCTGCCATACAGGAAATACGATGGAAAGCAAAATTCTTCAACATAAGCTTTATCTGCACTCATGCTCCAACCGAAGACAAGGACGAACAAACCAAAGATATATTCTACGAGCGCTGAAAAGAAACATATGACTGTTGTCCTGCCCATGACGTTAAAATTACTCTAGGCGATTTTAATGCCAAAATTTGAAAGGAGAATTTCTTTGGCCCAACAGTCGGGAAATTCAGTCTCTACAGTGAAACATTTGATAACGGTATGAGGCTGATAGACTACCAGATTTAAGCATCTCGATATTCATAAGGGCACCTGGCTATCTCCAGATCAAAGAACAAGTAATCAAATTGATTACGTTGTGATAGATGGAAGGCAATCCTCGAGCTTGTTGGATGTGCGATCGTTCCGGGGAGCCAACATAGACTCGGACCACTACATTGTTGCAGCAAAGGTACGTACACGTCTAAACATTGCAAATAAAGCACGAACAAACACAACTCGGAAATTGGACATCGGTAAGCTGCAATCACAACAGATAGCCGCAGTATATTCCACTCAACTCGTCCAATTGCTTAATCAAAGCACTCCTCGTCCCCATAACATATCAGCACAATTCCAAAATATTGCCCACTCCATGCAAATAGCCGCAAAATCCATACTTGGATACCGGAGACCTCAACCAAAGAATCAATGGTATGACCAGGAGTGTCGTGCTGCGACCGAAGAAGAAAATGCGGCATATAGGGCTACTTTATAATCTGCAGCAACGCGTAGCGCACGAGAGAGGTATCGGGAGAAAAAGAGAGAGAAGAAACGTCTTTTCCGCAGGAAAAAGAGAGCGATTGAAAAGCGGGAGTGTGAACAAATCGAGATGTATAGGAGACTGAATGAAGTCCGAAAATTCTACCAAACAGTGAAACATCAATCTGATGGCTTTGGCACTGGCACTGGCACATCCTCCTGTAGAGACCAGCAAGGTAATTTGGTAATTGTAACAGATAGTGTGCTAAGGATACTGAAAGTGCATTTTTCTAAACTGTTGGTATCCAATAGTAGCGAAGTCGACGAAGATACCACAGATCCAATCCCAGAAGATGGTATTGAATATATACCACCCGGCCAAGATGAGGTAAAGACAGATATACTCGTAAACCTGCTGAAGAATAATAAGGCAGCAGGAGCTGATGGCTTTCCAGCCGAGCTGATAAGTTGTATGCATCAGCTAGTTAGCTCCATTTGGCAGGAAGAACGCGTACCCGACGATTGGCACCTGAGCATCCTGTGTCCCGTCCAGAAGAAAGAAGATAAGACTTTATCCTTCAACTATAGGGGCATAAGTCTTCTCCCTATAGCCTACAAGATAGCGTCAGGGATATTGTGCGAACGACTAAAGCACATGGTTAACGAAATAATTGGACCATACCAATGCGGTTTTAGACCTGGCAAGTCCACCATTGACCATATATTTACCCGACGGCAAATCCTGGAGAAGACCCAAGAGATGCAGATCGACACCTACCACCTTTTTGTCGATTATAAAGCAGCTTTCGACAGCCCGCTACGTTCAAAGGTATTCCAAGCCATGTCTGAATTTGGTATCCCCGCAAAGCTCATCCGGCTTCGTAGGATGACTTTAACTGATCCTAGGTCCCCAGTTAAAATAGGAAAGAACCTCTCCGAAGAGTTTGGTACCAAAAGAGGTTTCAGACAAGGAGACAGCCTTTCGTGTGATATTTTCAACATACTGCTGGAAAAGGTCATACGAGAGGCAAACGTCAAAAGAAGTGGCACAATCTTCACCAATAGCCACATGTTACTTGCTTATGCTGACGATATAGACATTAGAGATGGGCGCGTGCTTAAAAAATTAGGCACGAACATGCACGAACACGGACCAAATTTTTAATGCACATTCACGCACAAACACGGCGTTTTTCTAGAAGGCACGAACACGCACACTCACGCACGAAATTACAAAAAGAGAAATCGATATAGGTGTACATTTATCACGGTGCGCCTTAACTAACTGGGAAACTACACCTGAAACTACAATGTTCATAGATGAAAAAAATCAATAAACGAAAAAAATCGACGGAGGGATTTTGAATTTATCTCAGGGGCAAAGTTGTAGCTCTTGTCTTAAAGAATAAAAAAATGTTCACATATAATCCATCAAACTTCATCTGCAAGGCCAAAATCGCCAAGATCAATTTTCTTTTAAAAATTTTTCTCGGGTTTTGGACTACCGCTATCAAACCGATCAACTTTGAAGCAAACAAACAACTACAAAAATGTACCTCAGATCTCAATAAACAGCTTTCTAGAACATACGAACTATGTATACACGGTCCTTAAAGGTCAAGTTGTTCATTGATGTCTTAGCTGCATTATTGTAGTTCGTTGTTTCCTTGTATATTGAACGGTTTAGTATCTGTGGACCAGAACCAGAGAAAACAGGATAAAAATCCCATTTGTTTTGCTATATTGACCTTTAAGGACCGTGTTTACAGAGTTCGTATGTTCTACAAAGATGTTTATTGAGATCTGAGGTAAATTTTTGTGGTTGGTTGTTTGCTCCAAATTTGATCGGTTTGATAGCGGATGACCAAAACCAGAGAAAACATTTTAAAAGAAAATTGATCTTGGCGATTTTGACCTTCCAGATGAAGTTTGATGGATTATATGTGTTCACAATTTTTATTCTTTAAGACAAGAGCTACAACTTTGCCTCTGAGATAAATTCAAAATTCCTAACGGTTTGGAAGATATAGTCCTGACTAAATGACCACTTTTTACATCAAAGTCTCAAACCTTTGGACGCCTATAACCGCGAAAGTTGATGAGATTACTTTTACTATAACGGCGAGACACGTGTCTTCTCTTTTTTGGTCTTCTATCACACTGTGAAATCAGAATATGGTTGCACAGTGTTATACTTATTTAAAAACATAATTTTGTCAAAGTGAAAACTCAAAGTTGTTTGCTCCAGATTTGATCGGTTTGATAGCGGAAGACCAAAACCACAGAAAACATTTTAAAAGAAAATTGATCTTGGCGATTTTGACCTTCCAGATGAAGTTTGATGGATTATATGTGTTCACAATTTTTATTCTTTAAGACAAGAGCTACAACTTTGCCTCTGAGATAAATTCAAAATTCCTAACGGTTTGGAAGATATAGTCCTGACTAAATGACCACTTTTTACATCAAAGTCTCAAACCTTTGGACGCCTATAACCGCGAAAGTTGATGAGATTACTATTACTATAACGGCGAGACACGTGTCTTCTCTTTTTTGGTCTTCTATCACACTGTGAAGTCAGAATATGGTTGCACAGTGTTATACTTATTTAAAAACATAATTTTGTCAAAGTGAAAACTCAAAAGTCTAGTACGTCTTTCGTTGAGAATATTTCCAGATGTGGAAAAAATTTCTCGTTGCTTTGTATATCAAGTAACATTGCTTTTACATTCATCTCCTTAAACGGCGGAAATAGAAACGTCCCTATAAGATGTGTCATTGTTGGTACAAAGCGTTTAAGCCATGATTGTTTAGTTTTAGGTTTCAAATCCTTTCATGAATTGAGAGTCAATGGTATAAATTCAGCAGACTGTCAAAAGTTTTTAGACCAAAGGGCAAAAATGTACATATTAGGTACTTTTCCGAGCTTAATTTTTCGGAACACTCTCTGAATATTCTATGAAAACCCAATAGAGGTTCTATCAATGAAAACTTTAAGTCAGATATACGATCCAACTCATACTTTTGTAGCAAAATACCCTTAATGTCATTCTGGACTTGGTATATGCTCTCAAGCATAATATAGATATGTTGAATTCAACGTGTTCTTATACATATCTTCTTTTAACATTTTCGACCATTTTGTTTTTAGCTCCAAATGTTTAAAACATCTTTTTTTTGGGCCGTCAATCAGTTTTTCCTATTCGGAAAGAGAATGTTTATCAATAACATCACCCATAACACATAATACAGTCAGATAAACATATGATTTGCAACGAGATTATATTTCATGAACCCTTTGAGTAGTTTCTGTATTTGCTTCTCTCATGAACAGAACAAATGGCAAACAAACATCACTCATACTCTGACCTTTCCATATAAGTACCAGACTACAATAACGAAGCAAATATTTTAGGAATTTTTTTTTCGGTTTTTTATTCTTGTTCGACTTTCGTATTTAGTATGGTCTTTTGCACGACTTCTGAAGGGAGGCCAAACATTTAGCACGATCGTGTCACATAGTGCAGATCGTGTTTAGTCGTGTCGTGCAAAACCGTGTCGAACAATAAAACACGATCACGCACGGCCAAAAATATATTCCGGCACGACACGCACAAACACGGCGTTTTTCGAAAAGGCACGAACACGCACTACTCACGGTACGACACAAGCCCACCTCTAATAGACATCATGGGACGATCAGTAAAAGAAGTAACTGATAACTTTGTGAAGATCGAAGGAGAATCTAGTAAAGTGGGTCTGGCGGTAAACGGCGAGAAGACCAAGTTGGTGGTGTCGACGCGCAAGGCGTCCATAAAGGTCGGACCAACTGTTGAAGTTGGCTCCTATAATTTTGAGGTAGTAAACGACTTCGTCTACCGCGGCACCGCCGTAGACAAAACAAACGACATCAGTTCTGAAATAAAAAGAAGAATTGTACTGGCCAACAGATGCAAGTTTGGCTTAAGTAAGCACTTTAAAAACAAAGCCACAACTCGTCAAACAAAAATAACGCTTTATAAAACACTGATACTACCCGTGCTGATGTAGGGCTCCAACGCATGGGTAATTGCGCAAGAGGACATGGAAAGATCTACGGACCAATCTGCTTTGATGGTGAATATCGACGTCGTATGAACCACGAGCTGTATCTCCTATACAACGACATCAGTATAGATGAACGCATCGAGATACAACGATTGTGTTGTCTAAGCCATATCATAAGAATGAACGGGTCACATGGCGTTACACGCAGAACTGGCAGGCCAAGGAATCGATGGAGCAAACAAGTGGAAGAAAAGATGAAATGGCGCTGTATTCCAGAGAGCGAAGCAACAAATAGAGAGAATTGGAAATCTTTTCTTAGTTCGGCCTATGGAACAAATATTCTGTAATGGGCCAGCTAAGTAAGTAATATAGTCAGTGATTTGTCCCAATTTGAACTTCTATATTTCAAAAATGTTAAAACCTACGAAAATATCATAAAGGTTGTTTTGAAATGTTTGCCGAAGGTGGTACGTCTATGCTTCCGAAAAATTGACCTGAATGCTCAAAAAATTCTACGATTTCGAACTGAAATGGCCAACAGGTACAAAACCCATCGAAAAGAGTTCCTGATATTGATTCAGCCTGTCCATGATTAATTTAGGAGGTGGGTTACATGGACAACTCCTCCGATTATCTCTTTCACAAGTGTTTAGTGCAGGTTGAGGACTGTCGAGGAATATTGTAAAGATTTACAATACAATCCGGTTCACACCGATATAATCTTTTTCATGGACATGTCCATACTTACGGTGACCAACCAAGGTAGTTGGGGAATACTTCCTAGGTCCGACAATTGATTGGTTTGAAAGGATCTACGAAAATACTATTTTATTAAAATTAGGGATCTCTTCTTTGGACAAATATGCCCATCGCCCTTGTAATCCTGTCATTGTTTTTTATTAACAGTTATAGGCTGAGGGTATTAAACTGTCGGTAGTATTTATTATTCTTCCTCAATTAAAGACGACTTTGTTGCTCTTTTTCTAAATAACCTCATTTTAATCCACCAACAGCTATTTGACAAACCAAGAAGCGGTATATAATTATTCTCTTCCAAGTATATATTTGCATAGTCGTACTTAACGTTGTTTTATATGCGGCGAAAGAAGAGTAATTACAGGACTGTTCATACAGTACAGTCCACCACAGTGGGTTACCCAAACATTATTATTATTATTATAATGGAGGACTAAAACTTTTTTCAGTACATTTTTGAGAAACGTTTATAGGTTAAGTTCCACATTTTCATGTTGGGCGAAATGAAGTTGGACTCTCACCAAAGTCACTACTAAAAACGTTTCAGGCTATATCCTTTTTTATTTTTCTTTTTGATAGAATACCTCTACTCTTACGATTTACGATGAAGAAATTCCGTCACTGCCAATGAGTTATTGTCCTAAAACATCACCCTTAAAAGGGGCGCATTTAATTTGCATATTCATTTTACATGTGCTTCGATGTGTATGTGCGCAAAAGTTTACATAAGTTATGAAAGCGTGTCAAATACACTCGCGCTTAGACACACACGACACACACCCGAATCGTAGCTGTGCACACACAACTAAGTCTACGCACATGATTTTCCCCAACATTGCAATATTATACTTACGCTTGGTAAACATTGGCAATAGGTGCTGCTGCATGCAGCAAACAGTAGTAATATTTAGATGGTAATGTATAGCTGTGTGTAAGTACATACATGTGCATCAGTATGTATGTATGGTTGTGTTTCTTGTTTACTCATGTGTATTGTGCATTTTAGGTAAATGTTTACCGTGTACTTATGGTTGTGTACATTTTATGAGTGCAACATGGCAAAATAGTTGGACAGTAGTTCAGCCTGGTGTAACAGGGTTTTTATAGAGAAAAATATTCAGCCAGGCTGAATAAAGGTTTTCTATAGGAAAACCCTATTGAGCCAGGCTGAATAAAGTTTTTCTATAGGAAAACCCTATTCAGCCAGGCTGAATAAAGTTTTTCTATAGGAAAACCCTATTCAGCCAGGCTGAATAAAGTTTTTCTATAGGAAAACACTATTCAGCCAGGCTGAATAAAGGTTTTCTATAGGAAAACCCTATTCAGCCAGGCTGAATCAAAGTTTTCTATATGAAAATTTTATTCAGCCAGGCTGAATCAAAGTTTTCTATATGAAAACTTTATTCAGCCAGGCTGAATCAAAGTTTTCTATATGAAAGCTTTATTCAGCCAGGCTGAATCAAAGTTTTCTATATGAAAACTTTATTCAGCCAGGCTGAATCAAAGTTTTCTATATGAAAACTTTATTCAGCCAGGCTAAATCAAAGTTTTCTATATGAAAACTTTATTCAGCCAGGCTGAATCAAAGTTTTCTATATGAAAACTTTATTCAGCCAGGCTGAATCAAAGTTTTCTATATGAAAACTTTATTCAGCCAGGCCGAATCAAAGTTTTCTAAATGAAAACTCTATTCAGCAGGCTGAATCAAAGTTTTTTATATGAAAACTCTATTCAGCCAGGCTAAATCACAGTTTTCTATATGAAAACTCTATTCAGCCAGGCTGAATCAAAGTTTTCTATATGAAAACTCTATTCAGCCAGGCTGAATCAAAGTTTTCTATATGAAAACTCTATTCAGCCAGGCTGAATCAAAGTTTTCTATATGAAAACTCTATTCAGCCAGGCTGAATCAAAGTTTTCTATATGAAAACTCTATTCAGCCAGGCTGAATCAAAGTTTTCTATATGAAAACTCTATTCAGCCAGGCTGAATCAAAGTTTTCTATATGAAAACTCTATTCAGCCAGGCTGAATCAAAGTTTTCTATATGAAAACTCTATTCAGCCAGGCTGAATCAAAGTTTCCTATATGAAAACTCTATTCAGCCAGGCTGAATCAAAGTTTTCTGCATGCAGACTCTATTCAGCCAGGCTGAATCAAAGTTTTCTGCATGAAAACTCTATTCAGCCAGGCTGAATCAATGTTTTCTATATGAAACCCTATTCAGCAAGGCTGAATCAATGTTTTCTATATGAAAACCCTATTCAGCAAGGCTAAATCAATGTTTTCTATATGAAAACTCTATTCAGCCAGGCTGAATCAATGTTTTCTATATGAAAACTCTATTCAGCCAGGCTGAATCAATGTTTTCTATATGAAAACTCTATTCAGCCAGGCTGAATCAATGTTTTCTATATGAAAACTCTATTCAGCCAGGCTGAATAAAGGTTTTCTATAGGAAAACACTATTCAGCCAGGCTGAAAAAAGGTTTTCTATAGGAAAACACTATTCAGCCAGGCTGAATAAAGGTTTTCTATAGGAAAACACTATTCAGCCAGGCTGAATAAAGGTTTTCTATAGGAAAACACTATTCAGCCAGGCTGAATAAAGGTTTTCTATA
Source organism: Musca autumnalis (assembly GCF_047663935.1). Taxonomy (NCBI): domain Eukaryota; kingdom Metazoa; phylum Arthropoda; class Insecta; order Diptera; family Muscidae; genus Musca; species Musca autumnalis. The sequence continues at coordinate 180,096,795 of NW_027412088.1, forward strand.
GGAAAACGCTATTCAGCCAGGCTGAATAAAGGTTTTCTATAGGAAAACACTATTCAGCCAGGCTGAATAAAGGCAGAGACAGAGGCCCTTGTGCTTTCGCTTTCAATGCTAGAGGACAAGTGAACGCAGAGGTTGAATATAAGTGAATATAGTTTTCATATAGAAAACTTTGACTCAGCCTGGCTGAATAAAGTTTTCATATAGAAAACTTTGATTCAGCCTGGCTGAATAAAGTTTTCATATAGAAAACTTTGATTCAGCCTGGCTGAATAAAGTTTTCATATAGAAAACTTTGATTCAGCCTGGCTGAATAAAGTTTTCATATAGAAAACTTTGATTCAGCCTGGCTGAATAAAGTTTTCATATAGAAAACTTTGATTCAGCCTGGCTGAATAAAGTTTTCATATAGAAAACTTTGATTCAGCCTGGCTGAATAAAGTTTTCATATAGAAAACTTTGATTCAGCCTGGCTGAATAAAGTTTTCATATAGAAAACTTTGATTCAGCCTGGCTGAATAAAGTTTTCATATAGAAAACTTTGATTCAGCTTGGCTGAATAAAGTTTTCATATAGAAAACTTTGATTCAGCCTGGCTGAATAAAGTTTTCATATAGAAAACTTTGATTCAGCCTGGCTGAATAAAGTTTTCATATAGAAAACTTTGATTCAGCCTGGCTGAATAAAGTTTTCATATAGAAAACTTTGATTCAGCCTGGCTGAATAAAGTTTTCATATAGAAAACTTTGATTCAGCCTGGCTGAATAAAGTTTTCATATAGAAAACTTTGATTCAGCCTGGCTGAATAAAGTTTTCATATAGAAAACTTTGATTCAGCCTGGCTGAATAAAGTTTTCATATAGAAAACTTTGATTCAGCCTGGCTGAATAAAGTTTTCATATAGAAAACTTTGATTCAGCCTGGCTGAATAAAGTTTTCATATAGAAAACTTTGATTCAGCCTGGCTGAATAAAGTTTTCATATAAAAAACTTTGATTCAGCCTGGCTGAATAAAGTTTCCATATAGAAAACTTTGATTCAGCCCGGCTGAATAAAGTTTCCATAAAGAAAACTTTGATAAAGTTTTCATATAGAAAGCTTTGATTCAGCCCGGCTGAATATAGTTTTCATATAGAAAACTTTGATTCAGCCCGGCTGAATAAAGTTTTCATATAGAAAACTTTGATTCAGCCCGGCTGAATAAAGTTTTCATATAGAAAACTTTGATTCCGCCCGGCTGAATAGAGTTTTCATATAGAAAACTTTGATTCAGTCCGGCTGAATAGAGTTTTCATATGGAAAACTTTGATTCAGCCCGGCTGAATAGAGTTTTCATATAGAAAACTTTGATTTAGCCCGGCTATATGATTCAGCCCGGCTGAATAAAAGTTTTCGTATAGAAAACGTAGATTCAGCCCGGCTGAATAAAGTTTTCATATAGAAAACTTTGATTCAGCCCGTCTGAATAAAGTTTTCATATAGAAAACTTTGATTCAGCCCGTCTGAATAAAGTTTTCATATAGAATAAAGTTTTCATATAGAAAACTTTGATTCAGCCCGGCTGAATAAAGTTTTCATATAGAAAACTTTGATTCAGCCCGGCTGAATAAAGTTTTCATATAGAAAACTTTGATTCAGCCCGGCTGAATAAAGTTTTCATATAGAAAACTTTGATTCAGCCCGGCTGAATAAAGTTTTCATATAGAAAACTTTGATTCAGCCCGGCTGAATAAAGTTTTCATATAGAAAACTTTGATTCAGCCCGGCTGAATAAAGTTTTCATATAGAAAACTTTGATTCAGCCCGGCTGAATAAAGTTTTCATATAGAAAACTTTGATTCAGCCCGGCTGAATAAAGTTTTCATATAGAAAACTTTGATTCAGCCCGGCTGAATAAAGTTTTCATATAGAAAACTTTGATTCAGCCCGGCTGAATAAAGTTTTCATATAGAAAACTTTGATTCAGCCCGGCTGAATAAAGTTTTCATATAGAAAACTTTGATTCAGCCCGGCTGAATAAAGTTTTCATATAGAAAACTTTGATTCAGCCCGGCTGAATAAAGTTTTCATATAGAAAACTTTGATTCAGCCCGGCTGAATAAAGTTTTCATATAGAAAACTTTGATTCAGCCCGGCTGAATAAAGTTTTCATATAGAAAACTTTGATTCAGCCCGGCTGAATAAAGTTTTCATATAGAAAACTTTGATTCAGCCCGGCTGAATAAAGTTTTCATATAGAAAACTTTGATTCAGCCCGGCTGAATAAAGTTTTCATATAGAAAACTTTGATTCAGCCCGGCTGAATAAAGTTTTCATATAGAAAACTTTGATTCAGCCCGGCTGAATAAAGTTTTCATATAGAAAACTTTGATTCAGCCCGGCTGAATAAAGTTTTCATATAGAAAACTTTGATTCAGCCCGGCTGAATAAAGTTTTCATATAGAAAACTTTGATTCAGCCCGGCTGAATAAAGTTTTCATATAGAAAACTTTGATTCAGCCCGGCTGAATAAAGTTTTCATATAGAAAACTTTGATTCAGCCCGGCTGAATAAAGTTTTCATATAGAAAACTTTGATTCAGCCCGGCTGAATAAAGTTTTCATATAGAAAACTTTGATTCAGCCCGGCTGAATAAAGTTTTCATATAGAAAACTTTGATTCAGCCCGGCTGAATAAAGTTTCCATATAGAAAACTTTGATTCAGCCCGGCTGAATAAAGTTTCAATAAAGAAAACTTTGATACAGCCCGGCTGAATAAAGTTTTCATATAGAAAACTTTGATTCAGCCCGGCTGAATAAAGTTTTCATATAGAAATCTTTGATTCAGCCCGGCTGAATAAAGTTTTCATATAGAAAACTTTGATTCAGCCCGGCTGAATAAAGTTTTCATATAGAAAACTTTGATTCAGCCCGGCTGAATAAAGTTTTCATATAGAAAACTTTGATTCAGCACGGCTGAATAAAGTTTTCATATAGAAAACTTTGATTCAGCCCGGCTGAATAAAGTTTTCATATAGAAAACTTTGATTCAGCCCGGCTGAATAAAGTTTTCATATAGAAAACTTTGATTCAGCCCGGCTGAATAAAGTTTTCATATAGAAAACTTTGATTCAGCCCGGCTGAATAAAGTTTTCATATAGAAAACTTTGATTCAGCCCGGCTGAATAAAGTTTCCATATAGAAAACTTTGATTCAGCCCGGCTGAATAAAGTTTCAATAAAGAAAACTTTGATACAGCCCGGCTGAATAAAGTTTTCATATAGAAAACTTTGATTCAGCCCGGCTGAATAAAGTTTTTATATAGAAAACTTTGATTCAGCACGGCTGAATAAAGTTTTCATATAGAAATCTTTGATTCAGCCCGGCTGAATAGAGTTTTCATATAGAAAACTTTGATTCAGCCCGGCTGAATAGAGTTTTCATGTAGAAAACTTTGATTCAGCCCGGCTGAATAGAGTTTTCATATAGAAAACTTTAATTCAGCCCGGCTGAATAGAGTTTTCATAAAGAAAACTTTAATTCAGCCCGGCTGAATAGAGTTTTCATAAAGAAAACTTTGATTCAGCCTGGCTGAATAGAGTTTTCATATAGAAAACTTTGATTCAGACTGGCTGAATAGAGTTTTCATATAGAAAACTTTGAGTCAGCCTGGCTGAATAGAGTTTTCATATAGAAAACTTTGATTCAGCCTGGCTGAATATAGTTTTCATATAGGAAACTTTCATTCAGCCTGGCTGAATATAGTTTTCATATAGGAAACTTTCATTCAGCCTGTCTGAATAGAGTTTTCATATAGAAAACTTTGTTTCAGCCCGGCTGAATAGAGTTTTCATATAGAAAACTTTGTTTCAGCCCGGCTGAATAGAGTTTTCATATAGAAAACTTTGATTCAGCCTGGCTGAATAAAGTTTTCATATAGAAATAAAGTTTTCATATAGAAAACTTTGATTCAGCCTGGCTGAATAGAGTTTTTATATAGAAAACTTTGATTCAGCCTGGCTGAATAGAGTTTTTATATAGAAAACTTTGACTAAGCATGGCTGAATAGAGTTTTCATATAGAAAACTTGGATTCAGCCCGGCTAGAGTTTTCATATAGAAAACTTGGATTCAGCCCGGCTAAATAGAGTTTTCATATAGAAAACTTTGATTCAGCCTGGCTGAATAGAGTTTTCATATAGAAAACTTTGATTCAGCCTGGCGGAATAGAGTTTTCATATAGAAAACTTTGATTCAGCCTGGCTGAATAGAGTTTTCATATAGAAAACTTTGATTCAGCCTGGCTGAATAGAGTTTTCATATAGAAAACTTTGATTCAGCCAGGCTGAATAGAGTTTTCATATAGAAAACTTTGATTCAGCCTCGCTGAATAGAGTTTTCATATAGAAAACTTTGATTCAGCCTGGCTGAATAGAGTTTTCATATAGAAAACTTTGATTCAGCCTGGCTGAATAGAGTTTTCATATAGAAAACTTTGATTCAGCCTGGCTGAATAGAGTTTTCTATAGAAAACTTTGATTCAGCCTGGCTGAATAGAGTTTTCATATAGAAAACTTTGATTCAGCCTGGCTGAATAGAGTTTTCATATATAAAACTTTGATTCAGCCTGGCTGAATAATGTTTTCATACAGAAAACTTTGATTCAGCCTGGCTGAATAAAGTTTTCATATAGAAAACTTTGATTCAGCCTGGCTGAATAAAGTTTTTATATAGAAAACTTTGATTCATATAGAAAACTTTGATTCAGCATGGCTGAATAAAGTTTTCATATAGAAAACTTTGATTCAGCATGGCTGAATAAAGTTTTCATATAGAAAACTTTGATTCAGCCTGGCTGAATAAAGTTTTCATATAGAAAACTTTGATTCAGCCTGGCTGAATAAAGTTTTCATATAGAAAACTTTGATTCAGCCTGGCTGAATAAAGTTTTCATATAGAAAACTTTGATTCAGCCTGGCTGAATAAAGTTTTCATATAGAAAACTTTGATTCAGCCTGGCTGAATAAAGTTTTCATATAGAAAACTTTGATTCAGCCTGGCTGAATAAAGTTTTCATATAGAAAACTTTGATTCAGCCTGGCTGAATAAAGTTTTCATATAGAAAACTTTGATTCAGCCTGGCTGAATAAAGTTTTCATATAGAAAACTTTGATTCAGCCTGGCTGAATAAAGTTTTCATATAGAAAACTTTGATTCAGCCTGGCTGAATAAAGTTTTCATATAGAAAACTTTGATTCAGCCTGGCTGAATAAAGTTTTCATATAGAAAACTTTGATTCAGCCTGGCTGAATAAAGTTTTCATATAGAAAACTTTGATTCAGCCTGGCTGAATAAAGTTTTCATATAGAAAACTTTGATTCAGCCTGGCTGAATAAAGTTTTCATATAGAAAACTTTGATTCAGCCTTGCTGAATAAAGTTTTCATATAGAAAACTTTGATTCAGCCTGGCTGAATAAAGTTTTCATATAGAAAACTTTGATTCAGCCTGGCTGAATAAAGTTTTCATATAGAAAACTTTGATTCAGCCTGGCTGAATAAAGTTTTCATATAGAAAACTTTGATTCAGCCTGGCTGAATAAAGTTTTCATATAGAAAACTTTGATTCAGCCTGGCTGAATAAAGTTTTCATATAGAAAACTTTGATTCAGCCTGGCTGAATAAAGTTTTCATATAGAAAACTTTGATTCAGCCTGGCTGAATAAAGTTTTCATATAGAAAACTTTGATTCAGCCCGGCTGAATAAAGTTTTCATATAGAAAACTTTGATTCAGCCCGGCTGAATAAAGTTTTCATATAGAAAACTTTGATTCAGCCCGGCTGAATAAAGTTTCCATATAGAAAACTTTGATTCAGCCCGGCTGAATAAAGTTTCAATAAAGAAAACTTTGATACAGCCCGGCTGAATAAAGTTTTCATATAGAAAACTTTGATTCAGCCCGGCTGAATAAAGTTTTTATATAGAAAACTTTGATTCAGCACGGCTGAATAAAGTTTTCATATAGAAATCTTTGATTCAGCCCGGCTGAATAGAGTTTTCATATAGAAAACTTTGATTCAGCCCGGCTGAATAGAGTTTTCATGTAGAAAACTTTGATTCAGCCCGGCTGAATAGAGTTTTCATATAGAAAACTTTAATTCAGCCCGGCTGAATAGAGTTTTCATAAAGAAAACTTTAATTCAGCCCGGCTGAATAGAGTTTTCATAAAGAAAACTTTGATTCAGCCTGGCTGAATAGAGTTTTCATATAGAAAACTTTGATTCAGACTGGCTGAATAGAGTTTTCATATAGAAAACTTTGAGTCAGCCTGGCTGAATAGAGTTTTCATATAGAAAACTTTGATTCAGCCTGGCTGAATATAGTTTTCATATAGGAAACTTTCATTCAGCCTGGCTGAATATAGTTTTCATATAGGAAACTTTCATTCAGCCTGTCTGAATAGAGTTTTCATATAGAAAACTTTGTTTCAGCCCGGCTGAATAGAGTTTTCATATAGAAAACTTTGTTTCAGCCCGGCTGAATAGAGTTTTCATATAGAAAACTTTGATTCAGCCTGGCTGAATAAAGTTTTCATATAGAAATAAAGTTTTCATATAGAAAACTTTGATTCAGCCTGGCTGAATAGAGTTTTTATATAGAAAACTTTGATTCAGCCTGGCTGAATAGAGTTTTTATATAGAAAACTTTGACTAAGCATGGCTGAATAGAGTTTTCATATAGAAAACTTGGATTCAGCCCGGCTAGAGTTTTCATATAGAAAACTTGGATTCAGCCCGGCTAAATAGAGTTTTCATATAGAAAACTTTGATTCAGCCTGGCTGAATAGAGTTTTCATATAGAAAACTTTGATTCAGCCTGGCGGAATAGAGTTTTCATATAGAAAACTTTGATTCAGCCTGGCTGAATAGAGTTTTCATATAGAAAACTTTGATTCAGCCTGGCTGAATAGAGTTTTCATATAGAAAACTTTGATTCAGCCAGGCTGAATAGAGTTTTCATATAGAAAACTTTGATTCAGCCTCGCTGAATAGAGTTTTCATATAGAAAACTTTGATTCAGCCTGGCTGAATAGAGTTTTCATATAGAAAACTTTGATTCAGCCTGGCTGAATAGAGTTTTCATATAGAAAACTTTGATTCAGCCTGGCTGAATAGAGTTTTCTATAGAAAACTTTGATTCAGCCTGGCTGAATAGAGTTTTCATATAGAAAACTTTGATTCAGCCCGGCTGAATAAAGTTTTCATATAGAAAACTTTGATTCAGCCCGGCTGAATAAAGTTTTCATATAAAGTTTTCATATAGAAAACTTTGATTCAGCCCGGCTGAATAAAGTTTTCATATAGAAAACTTTGATTCAGCCCGGCTGAATAAAGTTTTCATATAGAAAACTTTGATTCAGCCCGGCTGAATAAAGTTTTCATATAGAAAACTTTGATTCAGCCCGGCTGAATAAAGTTTTCATATAGAAAACTTTGATTCAGCCCGGCTGAATAAAGTTTTCATATAGAAAACTTTGATTCAGCCCGGCTGAATAAAGTTTTCATATAGAAAACTTTGATTCAGCCCGGCTGAATAAAGTTTTCATATAGAAAACTTTGATTCAGCCCGGCTGAATAAAGTTTTCATATAGAAAACTTTGATTCAGCCCGGCTGAATAAAGTTTCCATATAGAAAACTTTGATTTAGCCCGGCTGAATAAAGTTTCCATATAGAAAACTTTGATTCAGCCCGGCTGAATAAAGTTTCCATAAAGAAAACTTTGATTCAGCCCGGCTGAATAAAATTTCCATAAAGAAAACTTTGATTCAGCCCGGCTGAATAAAGTTTCCATATAGAAAACTTTGATTCAGCCTGGCTGAATAAAGTTTTCATATAGAAAGCTTTGATTCAGCCCGGCTGAATAAAGTTTTCATATAGAAAACTTTGATTCCGCCCGGCTGAATAAAGTTTTCATATAGAAAACTTTGATTCCGCCCAGCTGAATAAAGTTTTCATAAAGAAAACTTTGATTCCGCCCGGCTGAATAGAGTTTTCATATAGAAAACTTTGATTCAGTCCGGCTGAATAGAGTTTTCATATAGAAAACTTTAATTCAGCCCGGCTGAATAGAGTTTTCATAAAGAAAACTTTAATTCAGCCCGGCTGAATAGAGTTTTCATAAAGAAAACTTTGATTCAGCCTGGCTGAATAGAGTTTTCATATAGAAAACTTTGAGTCAGCCTGGCTGAATAGAGTTTTCATATAGAAAACTTTGATTCAGCCTGGCTGAATATAGTTTTCATATAGGAAACTTTGATTCAGCCTGGCTGAATATAGTTTTCATATAGGACACTTTGATTCAGCCTGTCTGAATAGAGTTTTCATATAGAAAACTTTGTTTCAGCCCTGCTGAATAGAGTTTTCATATAGAAAACTTTGTTTCAGCCCGGCTGAATAGAGTTTTCATATAGAAAACTTTGATTCAGCCTGGCTGAATAGAGTTTTCATATAGAAAACTTTGATTCAGCCTGGCTGAATAGAGTTTTCATATAGAAAACTTTGATTCAGCCTGGCTGAATAAAGTTTTCATATAGAAATAAAGTTTTCATATAGAAAACTTTGATTCAGCCTGGCTGAATAAAGTTTTCATATAGAAAACTTTGATTCAGCCTGGCTGTATAGAGATTTCATATAGAAAACTTTGATTCAGCCTGGCTGAATAGAGTTTTCATATAGAAAACTTTGATTCAGCCTGGCTGAATGGAGTTTTCATATAGAAAACTTTGATTCAGCCTGGATGAATAGAGTTTTCATATAGAAAACTTTGATTCAGCCTGGCTGAATAGAGTTTTCATATAGAAAACTTTGATTCAGCCTGGCTGAATAGAGTTTTCATATAGAAAACTTTGATTCAGCCTGGCTGAATAGAGTTTTCATATAGAAAACTTTGATTCAGCCTGGCTGAATAGAGTTTTCATATAGAAAACTTTGATTCAGCCTGGCTGAATAGAGTTTTCATATAGAAAACTTTGATTCAGCCTGGCTGAATAGAGTTTTCATATAGAAAACTTTGATTCAGCCTGGCTGAATAGAGTTTTCATATAGAAAACTTTGATTCAGCCTGGCTGAATAGAGTTTTCATATAGAAAACTTTGATTCAGCCTGGCTGAATAGAGTTTTCATATAGAAAACTTTGATTCAGCCTGGCTGAATAGAGTTTTCATATAGAAAACTTTGATTCAGCCTGGCTGAATAGAGTTTTCATATAGAAAACTTTGATTCAGCCTGGCTGAATATAGAAAACTTTGATTCAGCCTGGCTGAATAACGTTTTCATAAAGAAAACTTTATTCAGCCAGGCTGTATGAAAACTTTGATTCAGCCTGGCTGAATAAAGCTTTCATATAGAAAACTTTGATTCAGCCTGGCTGAATAAAGTTTTCATATAGAAAACTTTGATTCAGCCTGGCTGAATAAAGTTTTCATATAGAAAACTTTGATTCAGCCTGGCTGAATAAAGTTTTCATATAGAAAACTTTGATTCAGCCTGGCTGAATGAAGTTTTCATATAGAAAACTTTGATTCAGCCTGGCTGAATAAAGTTTTCATATAGAAAACTTTGATTCAGCCTGGCTGAATAAAGTTTTCATATAGAAAACTTTGATTCAGCCTGGCTGAATAAAGTTTTCATATAGAAAACTTTGATTCAGCCTGGCTGAATAAAGTTTTCATATAGAAAACTTTGATTCAGCCTGGCTGAATAAAGTTTTCATATAGAAAACTTTGATTCAGCCTGGCTGAATAAAGTTTTCATATAGAAAACTTTGATTCAGCCTGGCTGAATAAAGTTTTCATATAGAAAACTTTGATTCAGCCTGGCTGAATAAAGTTTTCATATAGGAAACTTTGATTCAGCCTGGTTTTCATATAGAAAACTTTGATTCAGCCTGGCTGAATAAAGTTTTCATATAGAAAACTTTGATTCAGCCTGGCTGAATAAAGTTTTCATATAGAAAACTTTGATTCAGCCTGGCTGAATAAAGTTTTCATATAGGAAACTTTGATTCAGCCTGGTTGAATAAAGTTTTCATATAGAAAACTTTGATTCAGCCCGGCTGAATAAAGTTTTCATATAGAAAACTTTGATTCCGCCCGACTGAATAAAGTTTTCATATAGAAAACTTTGATTCAGCCCGGCTGAATAAAGTTTTCATATAGAAAACTTTGATTCAGCCCGGCTGAATAAAGTTTTCATATAGAAAACTTTGATTCCGCCCGGCTGAATAGAGTCTTCATATAGAAAACTTTGATTCAGTCCGGCTGAATAGAGTTTCCATATGGAAAACTTTGATTCAGCCCGGCTGAATAGAGTTTTCATATAGAAAACTTTGATTCAGCCCGGCTATATGATTCAGCCCGGCTGAATAAAGTTTTCATATAGAAAACTTTGATTCAGACCGGCTGAATAAAGTTTTCATATAGAAAACTTTGATTCAGCCCGGCTGAATAAAGTTTTCATATAGAAAACTTTGATTCAGCCCGGCTGAATAAAGTTTTCATATAGAAAACTTTGATTAAGCCCGGCTGAATAAAGTTTTCATATAGAAAACTTTGATTCAGCCCGGCTGAATAAAGTTTTCATATAGAAAACTTTGATTCAGCCCGGCTGAATAAAGTTTTCATATAGAAAACTTTGATTCAGCCCGGCTGAATATAGAAAACTTTGATTCAGCCTGGCTGAATAAAGTTTTCATATAGGAAACTTTGATTCAGCCTGGTTGAATAAAGTTTTCATATAGGAAACTTTGATTCAGCCTGGTTGAATAAAGTTTTCATATAGAAAACTTTGATTCCGCCCGGCTGAATAGAGTTTTCATATAGAAAACTTTGATTCAGTCCGGCTGAATAGAGTTTTCATATGGAAAACTTTGATTCAGCCCGGCTGAATAGAGTTTTCATATAGAAAACTTTGATTCAGCTGGCTGAATGGAGTTTTCATATAGAAAACTTTGATTCAGCCTGGATGAATAGAGTTTTCATATAGAAAACTTTGATTCAGCCTGGCTGAATAGAGTTTTCATATAAAAAACTTTGATTCAGCCTGGCTGAATAGAGTTTTCATATAGAAAACTTTGATTCAGCCCAGCTGAATAAAGTTTTCATATAGAAAACTTTGATTCCGCCCGACTGAATAAAGTTTTCATATAGAAAACTTTGATTCCGCCCCAGCTGAATAAAGTTTTCATATAGAAAACTTTGATTCCGCCCGGCTGAATAGAGTTTTCATATAGAAAACTTTGATTCAGTCCGGCTGAATAGAGTTTTCATATGGAAAACTTTGATTCAGCCCGGCTGAATAGAGTTTTCATATAGAAAACTTTGATTCAGCCCGGCTGAATAGAGTTTTCATATAGAAAACTTTAATTCAGCCCGGCTGAATAGAGTTTTCATAAAGAAAACTTTAATTCAGCCCGGCTGAATAGAGTTTTCATAAAGAAAACTTTGATTCAGCCTGGCTGAATAGAGTTTTCATAAAGAAAACTTTGATTCAGCCTGGCTGAATAGAGTTTTCATATAGAAAACTTTGATTCAGCCTGGCGGAATAGAGTTTTCATATAGAAAACTTTGATTCAGCTGGCTGAATAGAGTTTTCATATAGAAAACTTTGATTCAGACTGGCTGAATAGAGTTTTCATATAGAAAACTTTGAGTCAGCCTGGCTGAATAGAGTTTTCATATAGAAAACTTTGATTCAGCCTGTCTGATTATAGTTTTCATATAGGAAACGTTGATTCAGCATGGCTGAATATAGTTTTCATATAGAAAACTTTGATTCAGCCTGGCTGAATAAAGTTTTCATATAGAAATAAAGTTTTCATATAGAAAACTTTGATTCAGCCTGGCTGAATAGAGTTTTCATATAGAAAACTTTGTTTCAGCCCGGCTGAATAGAGTTTTCATATAGAAAACTTTGTTTCAGCCCGGCTGAATAGAGTTTTCATATAGAAAACTTTGATTCAGCCTGGCTGAATAAAGTTTTCATATAGAAATAAAGTTTTCATATAGAAAACTTTGATTCAGCCTGGCTGAATAAAGTTTTCATATAGAAAACTTTGATTCAGCCTGGCTGAATAGAGTTTTTATATAGAAAACTTTGACTCAGCATGGCTGAATAGAGTTTTCATATAGAAAACTTGGATTCAGCCCGGCTAGAGTTTTCATATAGAAAACTTGGATTCAGCCCGGCTAAATAGAGTTTTCATATAGAAAACTTTGATTCAGCCTGGCTGAATAGAGTTTTCATATAGAAAACTTTGATTCAGCCTGGCTGTATAGAGATTTCATATAGAAAACTTTGATTCAGCCTGGCTGAATAGAGTTTTCATATAGAAAACTTTGATTCAGCCTGGCTGAATAGAGTTTTCATATAGAAAACTTTGATTCAGCCTGGCTGAATAGAGTTTTCATATAGAAAACTTTGATTCAGCCTGGCTGAATAGAGTTTTCATATAGAAAACTTTGATTCAGCCTGGCTGAATAGAGTTTTCATATAGAAAACTTTGATTCAGCCTGGCTGAATAGAGTTTTCATATAGAAAACTTTGATTCAGCCTGGCTGAATAGAGTTTTCATATAGAAAACTTTGATTCAGCCTGGCTGAATAGAGTTTTCATATAGAAAACTTTGATTCAGCCTGGCTGAATAGAGTTTTCATATAGAAAACTTTGATTCAGCCTGGCTGAATAGAGTTTTCATATAGAAAACTTTGATTCAGCCTGGCTGAATAGAGTTTTCATATAGAAAACTTTGATTCAGCCTGGCTGAATAGAGTTTTCATATAGAAAACTTTGATTCAGCCTGGCTGAATAGAGTTTTCATATAGAAAACTTTGATTCAGCCTGGCTGAATAGATTTTTCATATAGAAAACTTTGATTCAGCCTGGCTGAATAGAGTTTTCATATAGAAAACTTTGATTCAGCCTGGCTGAATTGAGTTTTCATATAGAAAACTTTGATTCAGCCTGGCTGAATAGAGTTTTCATATAGAAAACTTTGATTCAGCCTTGCTGAATAGAGTTTTCATATAGAAAACTTTGATTCAGCCTGGCTGAATAGAGTTTTCATATAGAAAACTTTGATTCAGCCTGGCTGAATAGAGTTTTCATATAGAAAACTTTGATTCAGCCTGGCTGAATATAATAGAAAACTTTGATTCAGCCTGGCTGAATATAGAAAACTTTGATTCAGCCTGGCTGAATATAGAAAACTTTGATTCAGCCTGGCTGAATAACGTTTTCATAAAGAAAACTTTGATTCAGCCTGGCTGAATAAAGTTTTCATATAGAAAACTTTGATTCAGCCTGGCTGAATAAAGTTTTCATATAGAAAACTTTGATTCAGCCTGGCTGAATAAAGTTTTCATATAGAAAACTTTGATTCAGCCTGGCTGAATAAAGTTTTCATATAGAAAACTTTGATTCAGCCTGGCTGAATAAAGTTTTCATATAGAAAACTTTGATTCAGCCTGGCTGAATAAAGTTTTCATATAGAAAACTTTGATTCAGCCTGGCTGAATAAAGTTTTCATATAGAAAACTTTGATTCAGCCTGGCTGAATAAAGTTTTCATATAGAAAACTTTGATTCAGCCTGGCTGAATAAAGTTTTCATATAGAAAACTTTGATTCAGCCTGGCTGAATAAAGTTTTCATATAGAAAACTTTGATTCAGCCTGGCTGAATAAAGTTTTCATATAGAAAACTTTGATTCAGCCTGGCTGAATAAAGTTTTCATATAGAAAACTTTGATTCAGCCTGGCTGAATAAAGTTTTCATATAGAAAACTTTGATTCAGCCTGGCTGAATAAAGTTTTCATATAGAAAACTTTGATTCAGCCTGGCTGAATAAAGTTTTCATATAGAAAACTTTGATTCAGCCTGGCTGAATAAAGTTTTCATATAGAAAACTTTGATTCAGCCTGGCTGAATAAAGTTTTCATATAGAAAACTTTGATTCAGCCTGGCTGAATAAAGTTTTCATATAGAAAACTTTGATTCAGCCTGGCTGAATAAAGTTTTCATATAGAAAACTTTGATTCAGCCTGGCTGAATAAAGTTTTCATACAGAAAACTTTGATTCAGCCTGGCTGAATAAAGTTTTCATATAGAAAACTTTGATTCAGCCTGGCTGAATAAAGTTTTCATATAGAAAACTTTGATTCAGCCTGGCTGAATAAAGTTTTCATATAGAAAACTTTGATTCAGCCTGGCTGAATAAAGTTTTCATATAGAAAACTTTGATTCAGCCTGGCTGAATAAAGTTTTCATATAGAAAACTTTGATTCAGCCTGGCTGAATAAAGTTTTCATATAGAAAACTTTGATTCAGCCTGGCTGAATAAAGTTTTCATATAGAAAACTTTGATTCAGCCTGGCTGAATAAAGTTTTCATATAGAAAACTTTGATTCAGCCTGGCTGAATAAAGTTTTCATATAGAAAACTTTGATTCAGCCTGGCTGAATAAAGTTTTCATATAGAAAACTTTGATTCAGCCTGGCTGAATAAAGTTTTCATATAGAAAACTTTGATTCAGCCTGGCTGAATAAAGTTTTCATATAGAAAACTTTGATTCAGCCTGGCTGAATAAAGTTTTCATATAGAAAACTTTGATTCAGCCTGGCTGAATAAAGTTTTCATATAGAAAACTTTGATTCAGCCTGGCTGAATAAAGTTTTCATATAGAAAACTTTGATTCAGCCTGGCTGAATAAAGTTTTCATATAGAAAACTTTGATTCAGCCTGGCTGAATAAAGTTTTCATATAGAAAACTTTGATTCAGCCTGGCTGAATAAAGTTTTCATATAGAAAACTTTGATTCAGCCTGGCTGAATAAAGTTTTCATATAGAAAACTTTGATTCAGCCTGGCTGAATAAAGTTTTCATATAGAAAACTTTGATTCAGCCTGGCTGAATAGAGTTTTCATATAGAAAACTTTGATTCAGCCTGGCTGAATATAGTTTTCATATAGAAAACTTTGATTCAGCCTGGCTGAATATAGTTTTCATATAGAAAACTTTGATTCAGCCTGGCTGAATAGAGTTTTCATATAGAAAACTTTGATTCAGCCTGGCTGAATAGAGTTTTCATATAGAAAACTTTGATTCAGCCTGGCTGAATAGAGTTTTCATATAGAAAACTTTGATTCAGCCTGGCTGAATAGAGTTTTCATATAGAAAACTTTGATTCAGCCTGGCTGAATAGAGTTTTCATATAGAAAACTTTGATTCAGCCTGGCTGAATAGAGTTTTCATATAGAAAACTTTGATTCAGCCTGGCTGAATAGAGTTTTCATATAGAAAACTTTGATTCAGCCTGGCTGAATAGAGTTTTCATAAAGAAAACTTTGATTCAGCCTGGCTGAATAGAGTTTTCATATAGAAAACTTTGATTCAGCCTGGCTGAATAGAGTTTTCATATAGAAAACTTTGATTCAGCCTGGCTGAATATAATAGAAAACTTTGATTCAGCCTGGCTGAATATAGAAAACTTTGATTCAGCCTGGCTGAATAACGTTTTCATACAGAAAACTTTGATTCAGCCTGGCTGAATAAAGTTTTCATATAGGAAACTTTGATTTAACCTGGTTGAATAAAGTTTTCATATAGAAAACTTTGATTCAGCCTGGCTGAATAAAGTTTTCATATAGAAAACTTTGATTCAGCCTGGCTGAATAAAGTTTTCATATAGAAAACTTTGATTCAGCCTGGCTGAATAAAGTTTTCATATAGAAAACTTTGATTCAGCCTGGCTGAATAAAGTTTTCATATAGAAAACTTTGATTCAGCCTGGCTGAATAAAGTTTTCATATAGAAAACTTTGATTCAGCCTGGCTGAATAAAGTTTTCATATAGAAAACTTTGATTCAGCCTGGCTGAATAAAGTTTTCATATAGAAAACTTTGATTCAGCCTGGCTGAATAAAGTTTTCATATAGAAAACTTTGATTCAGCCTGGCTGAATAAAGTTTTCATATAGAAAACTTTGATTCAGCCTGGCTGAATAAAGTTTTCATATAGAAAACTTTGATTCAGCCTGGCTGAATAAAGTTTTCATATAGAAAACTTTGATTCAGCCTGGCTGAATAAAGTTTTCATATAGAAAACTTTGATTCAGCCTGGCTGAATAAAGTTTTCATATAGAAAACTTTGATTCAGCCTGGCTGAATAAAGTTTTCATATAGAAAACTTTGATTCAGCCTGGCTGAATAAAGTTTTCATATAGAAAACTTTGATTCAGCCTGGCTGAATAAAGTTTTCATATAGAAAACTTTGATTCAGCCTGGCTGAATAAAGTTTTCATATAGAAAACTTTGATTCAGCCTGGCGGAATAAAGTTTTCATATAGAAAACTTTGATTCAGCCTGGCTGAATAGTGTTTTCGTATTGAAAATTTCTATTCAGCCTGGCTGAATAGTGTTTTCGTATAGAAAATTTCTATTCAGCCTGGCTGAATAGTGTTTTCGTATAGAAAATTTCTATTCAGCCTGGCTGAATAGTGTTTTCGTATAGAAAATTTCTATTCAGCCTGGCTGAATAGTGTTTTCGTATAGAAAATTTCTATTCAGCCTGGCTGAATAGTGTTTTCGTATAGAAAATTTCTATTCAGCCTGGCTGAATAGTGTTTTCGTATAGAAAATTTCTATTCAGCCTGGCTGAATAGTGTTTTCGTATAGAAAATTTCTATTCAGCCTGGCTGAATAGTGTTTTCGTATAGAAAATTTCTATTCAGCCTGGCTGAATATTGTTTTCGTATAGAAAATTTCTATTCAGCCTGGCTGAATAGTGTTTTCGTATAGAAAATTTCTATTCAGCCTGGCTGAATAGTGTTTTCGTATAGAAAACTTTTATTAAGCTTGGCTGAATAGTGTTGTCATATAGAAAACTTTGATTCAGTCCGGCTGAATAAAGTTTTCATATAGAAAACTTTGATTCAGCTTTGCTGAATTCTAGCGCGGAATCCTATCCACTGTTTATTTGCATATGTTTACCAGTGATGATGTTTCATTTTTTCTTCTCTCTCTCTATTTCTCCTCTTTCAGCAATTGTTATGCACGTTTGTTGCAATCATCCAACTATGTCGACTCATTGTTAATGCGGTTATAAACGGTGTTAGCTGTTGGGTTTAGCTTGTTGCCCACAGAACGTGGTCATACACACTCATGAGTACGTATACACACATACACACGAACATACTTTCCAAGAGATAACAAAAGTAAACAAAACCCGCCAAATAACTCCAACTAGCATAGCAAAAAATGAAATGAAGTCTGCAGGAAAAAGGAGCAACTAACAACATTTGCTGTACGCACTAACGCTCACAACAAGTGGTGGAGAACTTTTTTTGTGGGCCATCGTTTTATAATAACAATGCAGTGTGTTTATTTTATTTAAGAGTTTTTACTTTTTGGATTTTTGTTGCATTTTTTTTGGTAATTTTTTGTGGAAAATGTCCCAATTTAAAGAAATTATCAGGACGTAACTAAAGAAGAATTTTGCGTCGAAGTCCTTACTAAAGGCCCATGGCACTTTCGTGCTTACTTCTTGTAGTACTAATCATGTTTCACTACCACCTCAATACTTCATGTGCCTCCCTCATAATTCTCACTGATTAACGGGAATGAACACAGAACAAAAGCACTGCGCTCTCAACCACTTAAGGCTACCCTGAAACTTTATTGAACAGCAAACACGAACAGCAGCGAGTAGTAGTTGCTGCAGGAAAAAAATCATCCGTATTATGAATCTATTGTTCCACATTTTAGGTTCATCTATCACAAAATGCTGACAACATTTGTCATCATCTCAGGCCTGTCATGTCGAATTAAAGTCCACGACCAAGCGTTCCTCTTCGTCGTCGTCACTTAGCAAGTCCAAAAGAAAAAAATAAAAAAGAAACACCAACCGAATGACAGTTTGCAAATCATTGTTTGTTGCCATTGTTACAAATCTGGGCGATTGCAGCTGATGCGCTATTGGCGAAGTGATAGTGCGATGTCCTTGTTGTTGTCGTTGCCATAGATTCCATGTGACTGACTAACTGTAATGGCTATTGTTGTGATGTTGCATTAGCGTCGTTAGCATAACACTTTCCAAGTGATTTTTTACGCTTAACAGTGTTTTCTTTTGTTGTTTGCTTTTTGTGTGTTTCGTTGTTTGTCAATTATGGCTATGTCATTGTTAATAATGTCGTGATTTTTTCTTTTTTTTTCTTTGCTGTAGTTCTAATTTTTGTAATCAATTCAGAGAGACATTGACCATCTAGGTTATCAAGGGTCTTATGATATAAGTCTCTTATAGGAGAGGATTTTTAGTTTTTTTTAGTCTTTCGGTGTGATATGGACGTCACAACCTTCAGAATTGCGAAAATCGGAAGGTACCGTTCTATGAGGGCTATATCGAAATGTGCATCTACCTATACCAACGAATTTCTGGGAGAAAGTCTTCATTAGGCGTACAAACCCAATGAAGATTAAGTATCAAATTACATCCATTTTGGTGCGGTAATGAGGCTAAAACCTTCAAAATACCGAAAATCGGGAGGTACTGTTCCATGGGGGCTATATGAAGGCGTGGACCTATACCGACAAATTTCATATTGTGACGACAAAAGTCACTACGTTTGTTTTTGTTCCCACCTTTGTTGTTGTTATCGTCTTTGGATTATATCTGTTGAATTATCAGGTATGTCACAGAAACCAATTCCGATCGAAAGTGGAATTGATTCCGTATTTAGCTTCTTCAGAAAACGAAAAACGAAGAATTTTTCGGAATGAAACCACTTTTGATTTTGCAAACGGAATTGTGTTTTTTATTTTGTTTAAATCTGCCTCTTTAAAACACTCTAAAAACACTTAGAAATAATTAAAATGTTGTTTTATTAACAAATTTACATTTAATTTCGCATTTAAAATAAATAATTAAGTTTTTTGACTTCACATAATCGATCGGAATCTAAAGAAGCTAAGACAAAAACGATCGAAATGAAATTTCGGAATTGCAAAAATTCCGATCGGAATCTGTGACATGCCTGTTAGTTTATCAAGTGGAATTGTATTTTTGGTAACATTTCACTTTAAAACACTCCAAAAGCACTTAAAAATAATAAAAATATTGTTTTATTAACAAAATCACATTTAATTTCATATTTTTTTTTTATCATTTTATTGGAAACATTCGCAAATTTCCATTATTTGTCAATCAACAAAACCAATTATTAACAAAGTGTTGCCACATAATTTTTTTTCGTAAAAATCACGATTTTCTTCGAACAAAGATTTATCGTTTCTAAAAACCAAACAATCTGACATTACGAATGATAACTTAAAGCAAACATCAAAAAGAACAAAATAAGAACGAACTCAAACACGGTATTTTTCAATGTTATGTTGATTTTTTGCGCCTCAACTATAGTAAAACTGAAAATCCAATAAAAATTAGCAATCTTTTCGCACAAAAAAATTTTTCTTTAAACACAACATTTTCAGAATTCCCACTTCGGCAGTGTTTTCTAATCATATGTTTTTCTTTTCTTTCTTTTGTTTCGTCTAATGTTGCCATATTTATACTAAAAAATAAGATTTTCGGAATTCACCAAATCGATCGAAATCTGGAGAAGCTAAACAAAAACGATCGAAATGAAATTACGGAATTGAAACCATTCCGATCGGAATCTGTGACATGCCTGTATATGTTGAATTGGTAAATAAAACTTACTAAGAAACACGTGGTTCTTCTGCAATGGGATAGGTACCACAAAGGCACGTGGTTTTTGTTAAATTATATAAACTTATTTTTGGGTAATAGGTACCGACTGTTTTCCTATAACAGGACCGGATGAAATCGAAAGGGGATCAGTCAGTGTTCAAAGGAAGTCAAGTCAACTAGTGCGCGAATTTAATCGAGTGGAAGTAAATAATTGCAGATAACCAGGTGAGTCAGAGAGGTGTTATTCAATTTCTTGTCCCAATTATTTGAAGTGTTCGTAACTCTTGGAACTCCTTCGCGTACTTTTACCCAGATTCCTTGAAGTGTTCGCAACTATTGGAACCGCTTCGCGCACTCTTGCCTAGATTCCTTGAAGTGTTCGCAACTCTTGGAACTCCTTCGCGTACTCTTGCCTAGATTCCTTGAAGTGTTCGCAACTCTTGGAACTCCTTCGCGTACTCTTGCCCAGATTCCTTGAAGTGTTCGCAACTCTTGGAACTCCTTCGCGTACTCTTGCCCAGATTCCTTGAGTGTTCGCAACTCTTGGAACTTCGCGTACACTTGCCCAGATTCCTTGAAGTGTTCGCAACTCTTGGAACTCCTTCGAGTACTCTTGCCCAGATTCCTTGAAGTGTTCGCAACTATTGGAACCCCTTCGCGTACTCTTGCCCAGATTCCTTGAAGTGTCCGCAACTCTTGGAACTCCTTCGAGTACACTTGCCCAGATTCCTTGAAGTGTTCGCAACTCTTGGAACTCCTTCGCGTACTCTTGCCCAGATTCCTTGAAGTGTTCGCAACTCTTGGAGCTTCGCGCACACTTGCCAAGACTCCTTAACGTGTTCGTAACTACTGGAACCCCTTCGCGTACTCTTGCCCAGATTCCTTGAAGTGTCCGCAACTCTTGGAACTCCTTCGAGTACTCTTGCCAGATTCCTTGAAGTGTTCGCAACTATTGGAACCCCTTCGCGTACTCTTGCCCAGATTCCTTGAAGTGTTCGCAACTATTGGAACCCTTTTGCGTACTCTTGCCCAGATTCCTTGAAGTGTTCGCAACTCTTAGAATTTCGCGTACACTTGCCCAGATTCCTTGAAGTGTTCGTAACTCTTGGAACTCCTTCGCGTACTCTTGCCCAGAAGTGTTCGCAACTCTTGGAACCCCTTTGCGTACTCTTGCCCAGATTCCTTGAAGTGTTCGCAACTCTTGGAAATCCTTCGCGTACTCTTGCCCAGATTCCTTGAAGTATTCGCAACTATTGGAACCCCTTCGCGTATCCTTGTTCAGACTACTAGAAGTGTCCGCAACTCTTGGGTCTTTGCGTAACATTTTCAGATTCCATGAAGTGTTCGTAATTCTTGGAACACCCATTCGCGTATCATTGTCCGAATTCCTTGAGGTAGCTGAAACTCCTGAGTCTTCTCTCGCGCGTACACTCGTCCAATTAGCCAATCAGTTCGGGAAACTTATTCAGATCTCTCGCGACGCATACGGAAACCTTGTTCAGGTCTACCGTTTAGTCGACCTATCCACGGTAACTTATCTGGAGGAGAACCCGGACGGAGGGCGAACTTATCCAGGTCACCCAGCAAGCCGGTATAGACGGAGAACTTATCCAGGTCTCCCACACAGCCCATCGACGAGGGGAGAGGTGAACTTGTCCAATTCACCCCTGGATACTCCTTAAAAGAAAAACGAAATAATAAAACACAGCGTTGATTAAAAACCAACAAGAAATCCGTGTTATCACTCTCTCGGTCTTTCCACTTACAAATTTCTGTGGCAGACTCTGGACCCCCATCAACCCGTTACAATATGGAACGTTTAATACCCAGGAATGAAGACCAAATGCCAAATTTCAGCCATTTCGGTAGAATATTGAGGTCACAACCTTAAAAATACCGGAAATAGGGAGGTACCGTGCACAGGGGGCTTTACTAAGGCGTGGACCTATAGCGACAAATTTCATGTGGTTTCATATGTAACGTTTAATACCCCAAATTAAGACCGAATACAAACTTTCAGTCATTTCTGTGGAATTTTGAGGCCAAAACCTCAAATTACCGAACGTTTAACACCCCCAAAATAAAGGCCTAATATCCATTTTCAGCCATTTCGTTGGAATTCGGAGCGTTTTAAATAAATCGATATTAAAAATGACATATTTAAGAGTTTTTAGGTTTTTTACAATTTTGCGTGGAAACCGCAAGTCCTATCAAGAAGGGACTAAGGAAAATGTTTCAGCTATGGAAATTCTCTACATGATTGACTTTTATAACATCTTCGTAGTTTTTAATGTTATTGAGATATAGAACTTCAAATTAGGACAACGAATTGAGAGAATTTTCCGTGACCGAATAACCGAAACCAAACAAAATTTCCCTGCAGAGGTGACGGAACTAGCAAATCAGCGTGATGAACTTTATGTACGAACGTTTGGAGACCCAAGAGTTAGGGAATTTTCTCTTGCAGTCAAGCAGAACAGGTAAGAAAGTATCAGTCAGCTGTGTCGACAGAGATATATCCTTCGTCTCCTTCCATCCGCGAGTAGCGCAGATTCTAGTGACACCGCTCCACCCATTGATAAGAAGCAGTTTCCCATTTGCCCAACATTAGCATGGACTCCTGAAAATGCACGGAATTACACGTCATATCCACACATATTAGTGGAGGACTATACCAGAATGGGCAATGCGACCGAACCGTTATGTGGCTCATGGCCATTGAAGACCTTCGATACCTTGCCAAAGAGGACAAGCTCTTCGCGGACATAGGCCAAATCATTGCACATCTTCCAAACGTATGTACATCCAGTCCCAATACGGTCTATAATGTACAGCACCGTTTGGTTCCGCGTTCATTAAAGTTTAATATTTTCGCAAGAGTGCATTTTAAGGGGTGTTCGAGAAGCGTTTTGACATTTTACCGAAGGTAATCCTTGCGTTTCTGCTTAATCTATATTCCCGAAATGTTCCAATATTTAGAGCCACTACTTTATCTATCTGTCCATGAATGAAAGTCCTAACTGCGATTGCAGTATCAAGATTTTACGAAATGCATGATGCAGGAGAGACAAGCCAACCATGTTTGAGTATAAATTTGATATATATTCCATTGACTAGTCATTTTAACCGTTCGCACAATACGCTCATAAGAATAACCCATAAAGTTGTCACGTACCGTATTGCCTCCTTTCCTGGACACGAGATATAGTAGTCTTTGGTTCCAGTAGTTGGGTATGCGTTTCTCCAGCCAATTGACCGTGAACAGTTCGTCTGGCAGCCCATCAGCGACTGGTGCCTTATCATTCTTACTTACTTAGCTGGCCCATTACAGAACATTTGTTCCATAGACCGAACTAAGAAAAGATCTCAAATTCTCTCTGTTTAGTGCTTCGCTTTTTGGAATACCGCGCCTTGTCATCTCTTCATCCACTTGTTCGCGTCATCTATACTTTGGCCTGCCACTTCTGCGTGCACCGCCATGTGGCCCGAATTTATACGCCTTTTTAGCGGGTTCATCATCGCTCATTCTTATTATATGGCCTAGCCAACGCAATCGCTGCATCTCGATACGTTTAACTATATTGATGTTGATGTATAGCAGATACAGCTCGTGGTTCATACGACGTCGATATTCACCGTCAACGCAGATTGGCCCGTAAACCTTTCGAAGAATTTTTCTCTCAAACACGCCAAGCACTGCCTTATCTGCTTGCCCAAGTACCCAGGCTTCGGAACCATACAACAGCACGGGTAGTATCAGTGTTTTGTAAAGCGTTATTTTTGTTTGATGAGTTGTGACTTTGTTCTTAAAGTGCCAAAGTAGCATCTGTTGGCCAATACAATTCTTCTTTTTGTTTCACAACTGATGTCGTTTGTTGTGTTTACGGGGGTGCCGAGGTAGACGATGTCCCTTACTACCTCAATATTATAGGAACCAATGTCAACAGTTGGTCCGATCACAATGGACGCATTGCGCGTCGCCACCATCAACTTGGTCTTCTCGCCGTTTACCGCCAGACCCACTTTAGCAGATTCGCCTTCAACCTTCATAAAGGTATCGGTTACTTATTTTACTAATCGTCCTATGATGTCTATATCATCAGCATAAGCAAGTAACATTTGACTATTGGTGTAGATTGCGCCACTTCTTTTGACGTTTGCCTCTCGTATAACCTTTTCTAGCAGGATGTTGAAAAGATCACACGAAAGGCTGTCTCCTTGCCTGAAACCTCTTTTGGTACAAAACTCTTCGTACAATACTCTTTCCTATTTAACTGAAGATCTTGTGTCAGATAGTCATTTTACAAAGCCGAACGATCTTTGCGGAGATATCAAATTCAGACATGGCTTGGAATACCTTTGAACGTAGCGGGCTGTCGAAGGCTTCTTTACAATCGACAAAAAGGTGGTAGGTGTCGATCTGCATCCCTTGTGTCTTCTCCAGGATTTGCCGCAGGGTAAATATCTGGTCAATGGTGGACTTGCAAGTCTAAAGCCGCATTGGTATTGACCAATTATTTCGTTTAACATCGGCTTTAGTCGTTCGCACAATACCCCTGACACTATCTTGTAGGCGATAGGGAAAAGGCTTATGCCCCTATAGTTGGAGCATAAAGTCTTATCTCCTTCCTTATGGACGGGACACAGGATGGTCATGTTCCAATCGTCGTGTACGCGTTCTTCCTGCCAGATGGAGCTAACTAGCTGATGGATACACCTTATCAGCGTGTCGCCTCCGGTTTTAAATAGCTCGGCTGGTAAGCAACCAGCTCCTGCTGCCTTATTATTCTTCAGCCGATTTATTGCTGTCTTTACCTCATCTTGGCCGGGTGGTATATATTCAATACCATATTCTGCGATTGGATCTTTGGTATCTCCGTCGACTTCGCCACTATTGGATACCAACAGTTTGGAAAAATGCTCTCCATATCTTTAGCACACTATCTGTATCAGTTACCAGATTACCTTGCTTGTCTCTACAGGAGGATGTGCAAGTTCCAAAGACATAAGATTGATGTTTCACTCTTTGGTAGAATTTTTGGACTTCATTCTGTCTCCTGTACATCTCGATTTGTTCACACTCCCGCTTTTCCATCTCTCTTTTTTTCTTGCGAAAAAGACGTTTCTCCTCTCTCCCTTTCTCCCGGTACCTCTCTCGTGTGCTATGCATTGCTACTGATTGTAAAGTAGCCCTATATGCCGCATTTTTCTCTTCGGTAGCAACACGACACTCCTGGTCATACCATGGATTCCTTGGTGGAAGTCTCTGGTATCCAAGTACTGATTTTGCAGCTGTTTGCATGGAGTGGGCAATGTTTTGCCATTGTCCTGATATGTTATCGGGACGAGGAGTGCTTGGATAATGCAATTGGTCGAGTTGAGTGGAATATGCTGTGGCTATCTGTTGTGATTGCAGCTTACCGATGTCCAACTTCCGTGTTGTGTCTGTTCGCACTTTGTTTGCTACGTTTAATCTGGTATGTACCTTTGCTACCACGAGGTAGTGGTCCGAGTATATGTTTGCACCTCGGAACGATCGTACATCCAACAGGCTTGATACATGTCTTCCATCTATCACAACGTGATCAATTTGATTTCTTGTTTTCTGATCTGGCGAGAGCCTGGTGCCCTTATGAATATCGAGATGCTTAAATCTGGTACTGCTAACTACCATGTTTCTTGCAGCGGCAAAGTCTATAAGCCTCATACCATTGTCACATGTTTCACTGTGGAGACTGAATTTCCCTACTGTTGGGCCAAAGATATTCTCCTTTCCAATTTTGGCATTAAAATCGCCTAGTATAATGTTAATGTCATGGGCAGGGCAACGGTCATAAGTTTCGTCTAAGCGCTCGTAAAATATGTCTTTGGTCTGTTCGTCCTTGCCTTTAGTGGGAGCATGAGCGCAAATTAAGCTGATGTTGAAGAATTTTGCTTTTAATCGAATTGCAGCGAGTCTTTCATTCAGTGGGGTGAAGCTGGAGACCAGATGTTTTAACCTCTAAGCAAGTACAAATCCGCAACCAAACTCATGCTTTGTGTCATGGCAGCTATAATATAGAGCGTCAACTTTAGGTGTTGTTGTGACGCCTTTCCCGTTCCATCGTATTTCCTGTATGGCAGTAATGTCGGCCTTGTACTTTTCAAGTACGTCTGCCAATGCACCTTCGCTATAAAGAGTGCGAACATTCCAGGTGCAGATTCACAGATCGTGGTCCTTAAAACGTTTGCGGGGTTCGTTAACTTTAGAGGGGTTTGTTTTTCTTTTCTTTCGTTCTTTCATATCAGGCTGTTTTTTCTAGGGGAGGGTTACTAACCCGATGCCCAAACCCAAGTTTTTAACGTTCTTGTGGATGTACACTCGGCACATGTTAGCTCACTAACTTTAATGGGTGTTAAAGGCAGTTCCCCAGGTGACACCACGGGGAGGTCAGTGCCCACTTGAGATGAAAGAGGGACCAAGATAAAACCTGGGCTTTGCCATGTTAAAGCCGGTCAGGACAGTTCCTTGGTATCTTCCATCCCCTACGTCACCCGGTCAACAGGATCAGAAAAAGAAAAATCGTAAGTGCCATTTTACTCCATTTTGCCTATTTTTTCAGATGTATACAGTCCGGATTATGTGTAATTTTGGTGTTATCTTGAATGCAAGATCGAAATTCTTTTGTACTTCATAAAAAAAACCTATAAGGTTTTTACATCTGTGTTCTGCCTTTTTGGCAATTAAATGCAATTTAACATGCACCGGCTATCACTTTGACTTTTGTTTCTGCAGATATCATTGGATGGGAGGACATGTGTTCTAGTTGCAAACACAGTTTGTACAAAACTAAGCATTCATACATAACTGCACTGCAGTGCAGTAGTTAGCTGCATTCTGTGTTGCAACACTTAAGAAACTTGAAGCTCAACTAATTTTCGGAGTTTCTGTCAACTCATAAGCAGTGGATATAATTGGCAACTGCTTTTGGCTAACTCTCCGGTTATCTTCACAGTTTGCATGACCAGTAGTAGCTTTTCAACTATCATATGGTACATATAACATGCTGAGGAAGGCAAGCAACTACCAATTTATTCCCCCCTCCTTAACAATATAAATACAGGGTGTTTTTTAAGCCCGATAGAACTTGAAATTGTAAAAAATAACACAAAAAATTAAATTGTAATCAAAATTTTTTTTTTTTATTCGAAAGATCAATACGTGACATTAACTTTTGAAAATGATTTCGGGCATATGGGCACCGCGGCTGTTCTTGACGAAGTGCATTCTGGACGTCCAATTTTTGGCCACTTTTTTGAGCACTGCTGGCCGTATGTCACGAATAACACGAACAATGCTGGCCTCCAAGGCATCAATTGTTGCTGGTTTATCAGCATAAACCAGTGACTTCACGTAGCCCCACAGGAAATAATCGAGAGGTGTCAAATCGCACGACCTTGGAGGCCAATTGACAGGTCCACTTCTCGAAATCAACTTATCGCCAAATTTTGATTTCAATAAGTCGATGGTTGCGTTCGCCGTATGGCACGTAGCGCCATCCTGTTGAAACCAAATCTCCTCCGGATCAATGTCATCCATATTTTCAAACAAAAAATCATTGATCATGGTGCGGTAACGATCTCCATTGACCGTAACGTGAGCTCCGGCCTCAGCGTGATGCCCCCAGCGTGAAAACCGCACCATACGGTGCATTTTTCTGGATGTAATGGAGTCTGTAGGGTCTCGTGTGGATTGGTCTCACT
The DNA here is from genome assembly GCF_047663935.1 of Musca autumnalis. Taxonomy (NCBI): domain Eukaryota; kingdom Metazoa; phylum Arthropoda; class Insecta; order Diptera; family Muscidae; genus Musca; species Musca autumnalis. The sequence continues at coordinate 180,124,270 of NW_027412088.1, forward strand.
CCATATGCGGCAATTTTGCTTATTAACAAACCCGTTAAGCCAAAAATGCGCCTCATCGCTGAACACAATTTTGCGATAAAACAACGGGTCATTTTCACGACTGATTTTCAAAGTAAATTTGGATAATTTCGTAGCGTTGTTCAAGCGTGAGTCTATTCATGATGATTTGTCAGAGTATACTGAAACAAATAAAAAAAAAGTTTCATCAAAATTTAATTTTTGTGTTACTTTTTACAATTTAAAGTTCTATCTAGCTTTAAAAAAACACCCTTTACATGTGTATGTATGCCGTATATATGTATTCTGCAGTTAATAGGCTGGCTACCCAATTCGATTAACTCACATCATCTCTTGTGTTCTTTTCCTGTTTGTTGCTGTTGACTGAAGATTCATTTAAATAGCCTGCTTATTTCTTCAAACAGATCAATGCAATGCAGTGGCATGCTCTACTAAGCAGTAACTATGTGCCTAACGAAAAATGTTCACTGCTGGTCTTATATTCCCCTCCGGCAATTGCACATGTCAAAAGATAGTTTTTGTTAAACAACATGAAACTGCACTTTAAGTTAATTAATGTGAGAGCATTAAGTTAACTTTGAGAGATACAGAACAAGAAATAGACAAAAAAACAACAACAAATGAGTAACCTAATCTTATCAGTGCAGTTCTTTCGCAATCAAATTAAGGAAATGCTAAATGCGAAGCACTTTGTTTAACCAGAAACTAGAAATTGTGTCAATAAAGTAGCCATTTACATTTGCTAAAGTTTTTAGGAACGAATGTAAAGAGACAGACAACGATGAAGGAATTAACAGTATGGGAAGGAACTGACGTAATAAAGTCCTATTGAAAGTTTTAAATAGAAAGAAGGCCTTATGGGTGTTTCTATGGAAAGGTGACCTTTGACGGTTTTATATAGAAGAAAATACTTTTGAAGGTCTTTTGTTGAAGGAAGTTCTTTCTAAGAAATGAAGACTTTTTTAAAGTCTTCTGTGGTCTTCTGTGGTAAGATGGTCATGTGAATGCCTTCTATGGCAAAATACTTTTTGAAGGTCTTCTGTGAAAAGAAGACTTCTTGAAGATCTTATGTGGAAAGCAGAACTTTTTGAAGATTTTCTGCGGAGCAAATGTCTTTTATTATATACTAGCAAAGTGCCCGCCACTTCGTTTGCGGAAAGGAAATAAAAACAACAACAAACAATACTTAATACCGAAATGGTGAACACTGATTGTTTTGTTGTACTACTACCTAAAATCGGTCCATCTCAGCCCTGCAAATCAGCAGCGAAGTATTTTAATTTATGGCTTTCTGTCCTCAGGGTGCAGAAAAATTGTTGCATAGGTCTACGTTTCCAAATGTACTTTCTAATGCGTTCAGAATAAAAACACACCAACACAATACAATATTCAATACAATTTTTCAAACCCACGACCTTATCTAAAATGTTACAATTTTATGCCTACTTGTTTGCCCAATGCCTATTTCATTACATGTAGAAACATGCCATATACATATTTAAAGTGCGAATTTTTATAACCATTGTGATCTAATCCCAACAGTGACTCATATAACAAATTTCTACTTTTCGTACACATAAGTACGAATTTCCAAAACCACCCCCCATATTTCAATCCTACACTCCAACAGTAATCTTAATTCCAAATTTCTTGATTTCAGCTTTATCCGTTCCGTAAAATCCAAATTGATCAGTCAAATTCAAATTGTAACAAATTTAGTACCATTTAGTATTTTTCGTAAACATAAGTACGACTGTAACAGCTGTAATCTTAATTCCAAATTTCTTGAGTCCAGCTCTATCCGTTCCGTAAAATCCAAATTGTACCAATTTTAGTACCATTTAGTACTTTTCGTAAACATAAGGACGAATTTCTAAAACATCCACCATATCGCAATCCTACACTCCAACAGTAATCTTAATTCCAAATTTCTTGATTCCAGCTTTATCCTTTCCGTAAAATCCAAATTGTTCAGTCAAATTCAAATTGTACCAAATTTAGTACCATTTAGTATTTGTCGTAAACATAAGTACGACTGCAGCAGCTGTAATCTTAATTCCAAATTTCTTGAGTCCAGCTCTATCCGTTCCGTAAAATCCAAATTGTACCAAATTTAGTACCATTTAGTACTTTTCGTAAACATAAGGACGAATTTCTAAAACTTCCACCATATCGCAATCCTACACTTCAACGGTAATCTTAATTCCAAACTTCAAGTTTCCAGCTGTATCCGTTCACACAAATCCAAATTGACTACCATTTAGTACTTTTCGTACACATAAGTACGGATTTCCAAAAGTACGGATTTCCATATTTAGATCCTACACTCCAACAGTAATCTTAATTCCACTTTTCTGGATACCAGCTCTATCCGTTCGGTCAAATCCAAATTGTACCAAATTTGGTACCATTTAGTACTTTTCGTACACATAAGTATGAATTTCCAAAACTACCCCCATATCTCAATCGTACACTTCAACGGAAATCTAAATTCCAAATTTCAGGTTTTTAGCTCTATCCGTTCCCCAAATCAAAATTGTACCAAATTTAGTACCATTTAGTACTACTCGTACACATAAGTACGAACTTCCAACTTCGAACTTCTAACTCTCCATCAGTTACCCTCATTCCAAATTTCAGAATTCTAGCTCTTCCCGTTTGCCTAATACAAAGGGTACCATATTTAGTAACTTTTAGTACTTTTCGTACCCTTCTAGGTCGAATTTCCAAAAACCCAGCCTTATCTCACCCCTACACACCGACAGCAACCCATAGTCAAAATTTCAGCATTCTAGCTTCAGCCGTTTCGTCTGGGCGATGATATGTCAGTCACTCACTCACTCATGACTAAGCTCTTTATACCCTACACCACTATGTGGGGAGGGTATTATAAGTTGGTTTTGGCCAAAAAGTTTGTAACGCATCGAAATAATGGTCGTAGACCCATACTTATATATACCAAAATGAATGTCTCGACGAGCTGAGTCGATCTGGCTATGTGTGTCCGTCCGTCAGTCCGTCCGTCCGTCCGTCCGTCTGTCCGTCTGTCCATCTAAACCTTATAATCACGCTACAGGTCGCAATTTTGATCGGATCGTCACGAAATTGTGGATGTTGATGGGGGTCCCGGAGGGGAAGAAGCCTATTGATATTGGTGATGGTCGGATAATATTTAGGGGTCGGAATGGACAAAAAACGTATGTGGATAAAAAGACAACGTTTTTTTCCAAAGCGAATATCTCAGCTTCTATACGGGGTATACCAAAAGCAAAACCTGACAATAAAAGTAGAAAATATCACCTTTCTAATGATGTAAAGTAGGTTCTCGTAAGTGATCAAACAACGAATATATCACAATAGCCGCTAATAGAACCCAACTTTTTATTTTTGCGATTTTAATTATAATGACGATTATCACAGTTTTGGTTGGGGACTTTCCAAAAGCAAAGCCTGGCTATGAAATTAGAAAATCCCATCTTTACAGTGGTGCAAAGTAGGTTGGCGTAGGTGGCCACATAACGGAGATATCACAATAGTCGGCAATACATCCCATTTTTTCATTTTTTTGTAATCACGCCACAGGTCGAAATTTGATCGGATCGTCACGAAATTTTGGGAGTTAATGGGGATCCTACAGAGAAAGAAGCCTATTGATTTTGGTGATGGTCGGATAATATTCAGGGGTCGGAATGGAAAAAAACTTATTTGGAGAAAAAGTCAACGTTTTATTTCAAAGCGAATATCTCCGGTTCTAAAAGGGTATATCAAAAGCAAAACCTGCTGATGAAAGTAGAAAATATCACCTTTGCAACGATGTTACGTAGGTTGTCGTAGGTGGTCAAACAACGAAGATATCGCAATAGCCGCTAATAGAACACAACTTTTCATTTTTGCGATTTTAATAATAATGACGAATATCACAGCTTTGGTTCGGGACCTTCCAAAAGCAAAGTCTGACAATGAAAGTAAAAAATCCCATCATTACAATGATGTAAAGCAGGTTGGCGTAGGTATCCAAATAACGGAGATATCGCAATAGTCGGTAATACATCCCATTTTTCCACTTTTTTTGGAAATCACGCTACAGGTCGCAATTTTAATTGGATCGTCATGGGTGTTATTGGGGGTCCCACAGAGGAAAAAAACCTTTTGATTTTTGATAATGGTCGGATATTATTCAGGGGTCGGAATGTGAAAAAAAATAGGTATATCGAAAGAAAAACCTGGCAAGGAAAGTAGAAAATATCACCTTTACAACGATGTGAAGTAGGTTGTCATAGGTGGTCAATCAACAGAGATATCGCAATAGTCGGTAATGCATCCCTTTTTCCATTTTTGTGCAATCACACTACGAAATTTTGATCGGATCCTCACGAAATTTTGGGGGTTGATGGGGGTCTAACAGAGAAAGAAGCCTTTTGATGGTTAGCATACATCCCACTTTTCCATTTTTTATTTGGGTTGTAATGTCGATGCACTTCAATGCCTTAAAAAAATTGACCTGTGTTAATGAAGGCATTCAGAGCAAAGGCGCTAAGCTATCCCAATTTTAATATTTTGAATTTTATTAGTCAAAAGCTTATGAACAGGGGTAGTGGTGTAGGGTATCACATAGTCGGCCCCGACCCGACTATAGCCTTGGCTCACTTGTTTATATATATAGATATGTGGAACCATACACCACAACGTCTAGGAATTAGCTATTTGCAACCGCCTTGCACGCTGAATGTCCGGTTTCGATTCCCAGGCCTGGTCACATCAAATATTCAACGGTGGCAAAGTACCCCTTAGTAATGTAATATACCCCTCAGTAAGATTTCCTAAGTATTTCAGCCATGAACAACTTCTCTACAAGTGGAAACTTGGGACACGCCTCTCGGCGATAAAAATATAGGTCACATATCAATGACCTAATATGAATCCATTGATATAAGAGAAGCCTTCCTTGTCCCTACCGGGGTGTTTGTGGAACAATTATATAAATTACACATTTCTAAAAATTATGCCATAATTGGAAAATTCACATTGATTAGCATCTTCTGCTACATCTTTAAATTGTTTTTAAATATCAGGTTCCTCTTTGGAATACACCTAATATAAATAAATATATATACAATGCAATTTGCCATATCTCTGAAATTTGATATTTAGGACAATTGTGAGTTTATTGAAGATCTATCGTCCAAAAATTGTGCACTTGTACTTCACATATGATTGATAATGCACGCAGTTTTGCGATGTTCAGGGAATTTCGAAAATAGTTCATTGTGGTTATATATTGTGATATCAAACATATACAGTTTAGTCTCGATAATCCGGACACTCGTTAATCCGGACAACGCGGTAATCCGGACCCTAGAATTTTTTACATTGTAGACTCAGTAATCCGGACATCACATAATTTTCTTACCTCGATAATCCGGAATCAATATTTTTCCTATCTTGAACTCTAGATTCTTAATTGTTTGATTGACGTTTTCGTTCTTAGCAATAGCAATTGGTGTATAAATAAGAAAAATTAAGTTTTTCAGAGTTTTCGGTCCAAATCACACTTGATTAAGTTATACAGTCAACATTGGTTAGCCAGGAAGATGCCGATATGGAACTAACTATTTGTATATATCGAATGATTTTTGACCCTTTAAACATTGATGTCTGACTATGATAAGATAAGAAACAGTATTTAAAACCTAGTGATGGATAGCATAGTTCCTGAAAATCGGTTTTACGTGTTACTAAATAAATTTGCTTATTAGCCCTCCGATTAGTGAGAAAGTCCATTGGGAACATGTAATGTATTCCAAGGCTATTCTATTGTATTAATAGCTTAGTTTTTTGGTATTTTATAGAAATTTCAGTGCATTTTTAAAAAATCGTATGGCTCCTTTTATTTTCATCCATTGATATTCGCCGGTAACTACGTATTGTATTCTCGTAATTATGGAACCAATAGCTTTAAATTCAAGTTTGTCTTATTCGTAGTTTGGAAAATAAAATGCAAGGCAATAACATTTTCTGATAAACCGATATCTCTTTTTGGTTTCGAAGACGAGATTACGTGATTTGCTGGCAAGGTTAATGAGATGAGTGTATTTGAATTCATGGACACATGCAATGAATATACGACGGCAGCACGATAACTATCTGGCCCAACAATGAAAACTCGAATATTTACCATCAAAAATAGCAAGATTTATATAATTTTTCACGCGCTCAAATCGTTTGTTCAAATACGTTTTCCACTCCGATTGAGACACCTCCAAAACATGGTTATTGAACGCATCTTCTGGCGACGAAAATCGTTGACCACGCCCTTTTTATACCCTCCACCATATGGAGGGTATAATTAAATTTGTCATTCCGTTTGTAACACATCGAAATATTCGTCGTCTATGTCGATTTGACCATGTCCGTCTGTTGAAATCAAGATACAGCTCGCAATTTTAAAATTTGGTACAGAAGTTTTTATTACTTGCAGGATGGTTGGTATTGAAAATGGGATATATCAGTCCAAGTTTTGATGTAGCCCCCATAGAACGGTACCTCCATATTTTCGGTATTTTTAAGGTTTTAGCTTCATTATCCTACCAAAATGGCTTAAATTTGGTACGTAGTCTTCTTTTGGGGTATAAAATTTTCCCCCAGAATTTTGTCGGTATCGGTCCACACCTTCATATAGCCCCCATAGAACGGTACCTGCCGATTTTCGGTATTTTTACGGTTTTAGCTTCATTATCCTACCAAAATGGCTGAAATTTGGTACGTATTCTTCCTTAGGGGTATAAAACTTTCCCCCAGAATTTTGTTGGTATCGGTCACACCTTCATATAGCACCCATAGAACGGTTCCTCCCGATTTTCGGTATTTTTAAGGTTTTAACTTCATTATCCTACCAAAATGGCTGAAATTTGGTACGTATTCTTCCTTAGGGGTATAAAACTTTCCCCCAGAATTTTGTTGGTATCGGTCCACACCTTCATATAGCACCCATAGAACGGTTCCTCCCGATTTTCGGTATTTTTAAGGTTTTAACTTCATTATCCTACCAAAATGGCTGAAATTTGGTACGTAGTCTTCTTTAGGGGTACAAAACTTTCCCCCAGAATTTTGTCGGTATCGGTCCACACCTTCATATAGCCCCCATAGAACGGTACCTCCCGATTTTCGGTATTTTGAAGGTTTTAGCTTCATTATCCTTCCAAAATGGTTGAAATTTTGTACGTAGTATTCTTTAGGGATATAAAACTTTCCCCCAGAATTTTGTCGGTATCGGTTCACACCTTCATATAGCCCCCATAGAACGCTACCTCCCGATTTTCGGTATTTTTAATGTTTTAGATTAATTATCCTACCAAAATGGCTGTAATTTGGTACGTAGTCTACGTTGGTGGTACAAAACTTTCCCCCAGAACTTTGTCGGTATCGGTCCATGCCTTCATATAGCCCCCATAGAACGGTACCTCTCGATTTTCGGTATTTTGAACGTTGTGGCCTCAATATTCCACCGAAATGGCTGAAATTTGGTATTTAGTCTTCGTTGGGGATACTCAAACTTCCCCTTTCAATTTGTCGGTATAGGTCCACGCCTTCATATAGCTCCCATGGAAAGGTACCTCCCGATTTTTCGTATTTTGAAGGTTGTGTCTTCAATATTCCACCAAAATGCCTGAAATTTGGTATTTAGTCTTCAATGTGATATAAACCTGTTCGCCAGAAATATGTCTGTACAGGTCCACACTTTCATATTGCCCTATTTCTGACTAAAATTCGTTGGTGTAGGTCCACGTTTCGATATTGCCCTCCTAGAACGGTACCTTCGGATTTTCGTAATACTGAAGATTGTGACGTCAATATCCAACCGAAATGGCTGAAATTCGTTATTTCGTCTTGCAAGAGTTATAAAATATTCCAGAAGAGTACTATCAGTACTGGTACACGTCTTCCTATATCCCCATAGAAGCTTACTTCTTGATTTTCTGTATTTTTTTAGTTTTAGCCACATTCTCTTACCGAAATATAGGAAATTTGGTATTTAGTCTTCCTTGAACCTAAAAACTTTTCGTTAGAAATTTGTCTGTATAGATCGACGTTTTGAAATAGCCCCCATAGAATGGTGCCTCACATTGTTTTACCGAAATTGCTGAAATTTAGTATTAAGTCTTCTTCATACACAAAAGGAAACTAATTATTCCATTTTACTTCAATACAAATTGTGGTGGAGGGTATAACAAGTTCAGCCCGGCCGAACTTAACGCCGTTCTTACTTGTTTCTTTATATGTTGGAACCATATGATGATTGGATCCCCAGTCAAGGCTGTACGGCGGATTATCTATCAATTGCACGTTTTATCCTGTCCAACAGACGCTGGTTTGAATCAATTTGTGAGACCTCGGATTGTCATGATGCAGAATGATTCGTGCTCTCTTGTTAATTTTTCGAATTTCTCAGTAGACTCCAGGCAAACAAATTGTAGTGTACCACTCAGAATTAACCGTCCTACATTTCTAAGCCATACAGTCGCCACATGGTCAGTTTTGCTTCAGAAACAGGCGACCATTTATTTCGAAGTGCTTCTTACATGAACAACTTTTATTTGGCTCGCGTTCGAAGACCTAAACGGTCTATACCAGTTTTGTTTCGGTCTCCTAAGCATAGATCCATGATTCATCGTCTGTGACGATATTATAAACTTTGCTTGAAGCACCGCGATCGTTTTTATTTACAATTTCTTTGCATCAATCCACAAGAGCTTTTTTGAGCGAATGTCAAATTTTGCCGAATCTAACGAGAAAAATCCGTTTTTGCGGCCAGGTGTTCACGCAATATCAAATGTTAGTTGGTGGAAGAAGTGCCCAAGGATGCCTCTATCTCAAGGTACATAACAAGGCGATTTTGCATTCTTCGTTCACGCGCGGCTTAATTTTTTTCAGGTACAACGGCCGTTTTTGGACGATTGAATTTATTAAACCAGTTGTTCATAATGCTATAGGATGGTTCTTTGTCTACATATAAAGATTTAATTTGAATGATGAACTCTTGCCGTGATTTCCATGTCGAAAGTTGTGAAAAATGATCGGATGAACATTTTCACAATTCCATTCACTTTTGATGCAAGTGATCTTTTCAAGTCTCTGTAAACAACACAACGCCTGGTCGTATGGAAAACTGTCCTGAGTACGTTTAGGCTAGTTTTCGTGCAGCCCTCGTATGTGCATGAGCTACGAACTTTAATCCTTGACAGAAACTGAATAAAAATACACAGGAAATGTCACCTTAATTACGCTAGAGGAATATTAGAAGACAAATTGGTAGCCAGGAAATCTATGAATTTGTTTACTTAAGATATCATATTATTATCAAGTAAATATCCGTTACGAATGATTATAATTTACAAAATTATGTGTTTTTGTTACTACTCGGTAATCCGGACTATTCGATAATTCGGACACCGCCGAAACATGTGCTGTCCGGATTATCGAGATTATACTTTATTTTATACCGGTAGAAATAACTAATAATGAATAGAAATTCAAATCATTTTCATGCAAACAAATTAATATTAAATCCCAAAATTATTCATATTCAATTACGCACCAAAGAAGATAAAATAACTCAACTGCGCTAACGACATCATCTGACCAAAAAAAAGAAACAAACACAATAATTATGCAGTATAAAAAATATATTGATTTGGTATCACGATTTTGCTTTAGGTAGGTATCGTAATGTAAGGCTATACCAAATCATTTTTGTAAGCAAACTTCTGATTTATGAAAAAGTTTAAGAATTAATTTTTGGAAGTATGGACGTACTCCGGAATAATTGTACCGTTGCAATAGGGACCGGAAAGGAAACTTCTTCTCAATCTGCGCTTTTCCCAAATTTTGTGTGGGAGGTACTCGAAGGACGGGACCGATATAGTCCATATTCCAACCTGATACATGAAATAATAGGATGTGCAAACTTTGGACCAATCAGAAAATCCCCTTGAGAGTTATCTTGCGGATTTGCCATTTTAGTTAGGTTTCTTGTTTGTTTTTCAGGGTTCCTTTTAGTTTTTCGGTCATAATGTCAGGAAGTATGAACTTGCCATTGCAATTGTACCATCGTAAAGTGGGCCGCAGGCACAATCTACTGAAACAAATTCAAAAAGATTAAAGCGGACTCTTACATTTCACTTTTCCGAATTTTGTGTGTATCAATGAAATTTGTCATTGATTTTGAACCATTGATTTGAATAAATGAAAGATGTCATTAAATAAAAATAGTGAGTTTCTTCATAATTCCAATAAAATTTCCTTGATTATGCAATGATACTTCTTTATTTACAACAAGTGAGAAAAGGCTATAGCCGATACGGGGCCGACTATGTGATACCCTACACCACTACCTCTGTGCATAATCTTTTCACTCGAAAACATTTCTTTTAGGGAGATACGAAAGTTTTCACCTATCTGGCTTTTATACCAACCCAGCAAAATTTGAAGGAAGGGGTTCTATGCGATGACGTGATTTCATGGCATATTTTGCATTGGGTCAAAGCAAGTCGTGAAAAATCCGATCTTTTCATCAGCATTTGAATCATTTGTACAGATCACTAGAAACAAATAAGTCGATTTGTACATCCCTACATGTAGCGACATCAAAACAAAAGAGTATATATTTCCAAAATTTTTGTTATAAAATTACAAAATTACAAATTAAATGTAGGTTCACGAACTAGAAATTCTTAAAGGAGTGCTGTTGGATCCATGTCGAAATCTGAACTGGTGATAGGTTAGGTTAAGTTAAGTTGATAAGAGGGGTGATACTAGATCACCACATGCCCATGTGGACATACACTTAAGCCATAAGTAGGCCTGTTGTGCGCTCTAATTTTGGGTTATGGAGGATTATCTTTTTTTTTTTTTGACTTAGTCTAGGATCTCTGTCCTATTTACATAGTCTCTGATCTTTTTGAACTCGATTGTCCTAATTTGGTCGAGTCCTGGTATAATGTCATTCCCTAGTAACTGGGTTCTCAGATTTGTGAAGGCTTGACAATGGCAGAGGTAATGTTCCAACGTTTCGTCGTCCTCTCCGCATGCTCTGCATTCACTGTTTTCTGCACAACCTATTTTGTGCAGGTGCGCTTTTCGACCTAGGTGACCTGTAAGGATTCCTGTCAGTCTACTAATATCTTTTTTACTTAGTAAAAGTAATTCTTTTGTTTTGTCCTCGTCTGGGTTTCCCCATAGGATTTTTGTGTTTTTTCCCTTCTCTCCACTACTCCAGAGGGATACATGTGCATTTTTTGCCCATGTCTTTAGTTCTAGTCGCGTTGCTTTAAACGGCTTAGCGTTTTCTAGACTTACCGTTGGTTGCTCCTTGGCTTGTTTTGCCAAGGAGTTTGCTATTTCATTACCCCTAATCCCGGTATGCCCTGGTACCCATATAATGTTTACCTTACCGTGTTGGGAGTAATTATTTATAGATTTAATACATTCCAAGACAGTTCTAGATTTCACTGTCTTGGTTGATATAGCTCTAATGGCTGCTTTGCTATCCGTAAGGATATTTACAGTGGTAGGCCTTGTGTGTGTATCAAACCAAAGCAGACACTCTGTTATCGCCCGGAGTTCCGCCTGCAGGATCGTGTTATGATCCGGCAGACGGAGGGAGATTTCCGTTTCCGGTTCCATTATATAAAGACCCAGTCCGGTTCTCCCCCCTAGCACAGCCCCATCCGTAAACCCACAGCTTCCAGCGGGAATCTGTGCTAGAGCTCCCTCGATCCACATGTCTCTGTCAGGTATTGACACTTCACACAAGGCTACTTCACTAGTTTCAGGTATACGGTCCGATACTACCTGATTTATAGATTCACCCGTTGTGACCTTTAATATGTTTTGGTGGTATGTTTGGTGGCTCTTTTCGATCCACTCGCTCATCGACTTTAGCCTTACAGCTGCGATGGCTGCCTCATACCTTACCTGAATCTCTATTGGGTGTACAAACAAAATTGTTTCTAGAGCCCTAGTCGGTGTGGTCCTCATTGCTCCGCTAATGCTTAGGCAGCATGTTCTTTGGACCTTTTGCAATATTTCCACATTGCATTTTTTGTCCATGGCTGTCCACCATACCACAGACGCGTAGGTTAGAATTGGTCTAATTACGCTTCTGTATAGCCAGTGTATCATCCTAGGATTGAACCCCCATTTTGAGCCTATCGCCCTTCTGCAGGTTGACCAACATATTTGGGCCTTGTTGGCCCTTTCTTGTATATGGTCTTTCCATTTAAGTTTCCTATCCAGAATTACTCCTAGATATTTAACTGTACAAGAGATATTTATTGTCTTATCTAGAAAAACTGGTTCCTCGTAGTGCCCCATTTTCGTTTTCCTAGTGAATAGACACAATTCTGTTTTTTCTGGGTTGACGTTCAGACCTCTCGGCCTGGCCCAGTTAAAAGCATTTTTTAGAGCCGTTTATGCTCTACGACAGAGTTGATTCGGATTCTTTCCCCTCAGAAGTATTATAACGTCGTCTGCGTAGCAGACTGGGTCAAATCCTTCTTCGGTTAGGGTCCTCAAGAGACTGTTTATGGTTGTAACCCACAACAGAGGTGAAAGTATACCTCCCTGTGGCGTTCCTTGTCCAACTTTGTCTCTTATTTTCACGTCGTATAGCCCGCAGCTTATCCATCTATTCCTTAGCATGTGGTTTATCCAGTTCCTTAAGGCCCTGTCTACCTGAAACTCGTCTAAGGAGTGGATAAGTGTCTCGGTGCTTACGTTATTGAAAGCGCCTTCGATGTCGATGCATACAGCAAGTGTGTACATTTTCATTTCGAATGTTCTTTCTATGTGGTGTACTACCTCATGCAATGCGGTTTCCACTGATCTGCCTTTAACGTATGCATGTTGTTTGAATTTAAGCATATCGTTGGGGATCTTACTCTTTATCATGGTGTCGACTGTCCGTTCCATTGTTTTGAGTAAGAATGAAGTTAAACTTATCGGTCGATAAGATTTTGGTGTTGCATAACTTGCCTTGCCAGGTTTGGGTATAAAGACTACCCTTGCCTCCTGCCAGGCTATAGGAGTGTATGCAAGTTTTAAGCATGCATTGAAGATCCCGACCAGTTTGGACGCAATAAAGTCCACTTCCCTCTGTAATAAAGCCGGGAAGATCTGGTCTGGTCCAGCTGCTTTATATGGTGAAAAGCTTAAAATGGCTTGTTGGACCATTAAGCTGTCGATCTTTGGTGCTTCTTCCGATGAGTTAATACATTCCGTCGATGCCTCAGTGTTAACCATGGTATTCTGCGGGAAGTGCGTTTTCATCAGAAGGCCTAGAGTTTCTTCTGTTGTTTCAATCCTTTTTCCATTTCCATCGACCAATTGCTCGGTCTGTGTATGGGTTTTAGATAGAAACTTTTTAATCTTTGAAACGTCATTTACACTATCCACCTGTTCGCAGAAAAGCTTCCAGGAGTTTCGTTTGGCGTTTCTTGTTATTTTGTTGTATTCCTTTAATTTTGCCTGATAGTTGTCCCAGAATACAGCTGCTTTTTTACGTTTGGCCCTATTATAAAGTCTGCGGACCTCCTTGCCTTTATTCCGAATTTCCCCTGTCATCCAGGGTTTTTCGTAGGCGGATTTCCTCTCTCGAAGGGGACAACTTTCCTCGAAAGACTTTACTAGTGCCTCAGTTAACTTTAGGTGATAAGAAGATAATAAAAAAGCTTTTGTGAGATGAAACGAAATCAGTGGCTGAGATTGGACGAAGTAAACTCTGTTGCGGTGCAGCGGTGGTGATTAAATTGAAATTTTGGATGTAAACTTTAAACTGATAAATTAGTTCTAGTTATTTCATGAATTAGTTTGAATTAATAAAGAGTTTGGTTTGTCATGAAAATCATATTTCAATAAAGAATTTTAAATTTTCCAAACAAGACATGAAAATGTCATGCCAAAGGGTAGGTGAAAATGACATGTCAAAGCATTGGTCAAAATGACATGCTTAGGATCCGACAATGAATGTCATCTTAAGATCCGCAAATGAATGTCATCTTATGGTGGTCACGCTCATATAAAATTAATGAGTGAAAATGCTAAAAAGATGACATGACAGATCACTTGCACCCATGATTCAATAGCATCCTTGGCATCGAACATTTTGCTGGGAAATGACTTAAGACGAAATGAACCAAAATAATTAATATTTAATTTTATATTTGACTACTATTGACATCACCAACATCAATATGCATATATCTCTGTGAGAAAATTTCGTGATGATCCGATCAAAATTCCGACCTGTATTGTGATTGCAGAAATAGTGGAATAAAGGGATGTATAACCGGCCATTGCGATATCTCCATTATTTGACCACCTACGCCAACCTACTTTGCATAATTTTAAAGATGGGATTTTCTTCTTTCTTAGTCAGGCTTTGCTTTTAGATGGTTTCCAACCAAAGGTGTGATATTCGTCAATATGATTAAAATCGCAAAAATGAAAAGTTGGGTTCTATTAGCGACTATTGCGATATCTTCGTTATTTGACCACCTACGACAATCTACGTTTGTAAAGGTGATATTTTCTACTTTCATTGCCAGTTTTTGCTTTTTATATACCCCTTATATTTGCTTTGGAATAAAATGTTGACTTTTTCTCCAATTAATTCCAAATTCCGATCCAAATTGCGACCTGTAGCGTGATTCCCAAAAAAAGGAAAAATGGGATGTATTACCGACTATTGCGATATCTCCGTTAGTTGGTCACTTACGCCGACCTAGTTTGCATCGTTGTAAAGATGGGATCTTCTACTTTTATAGTCAGGCTTTGCTCTTGGAAAGTCTTCAACTAAAACTGTGACATTCGTCATTATAATTAAAATCGCAAAAAAGAAAAGTTGGGTTTTATTTGCGGCTATTGTGATATATTCGTTGTTTAACCACCTACGACAACCTCCTTCACATCGTTAGAAAGGTTATATTTTTTACTTTCATCAGCAGGTTTTCCTTTTGGTATACACCTTATGGAAGGTGAGATCAGCATTTATGCTAACGAGGGTATATACACTTTCATACTGGCAAAATGTGTCTCATCGAAATACTGGTTTTAGACCCCAAGTATGTTTGGACGAAATGTGTTTCAGACAATTTTGAGTCGATTGAGCAATGTCCATCCGTCTGTCTGTCTGTCTGCCTGTCTGGCTGGCTGGAGCGCACGATAACTCTCGAACGGATCAACCGATTCGGTCCAGAATTTGGCTTTCGTAATATTTTGTCCAAACTTAGTTTAAGTTCGAAGATGGGTTATATCGGTCCACTACTTCCGGTACCTCCCCCACAAAAGTTCGAAAATGTTCGGAAAATTTTTACGTGCGATAACTCTTGAAGGAAGAAACCGATTTGGTCCATACTGTGCCCATCGTGAAATGTGTACCAGACATAGATTAGGTTTCAATATGGATTCAATCGGTCCACTCCTTCGTGTACCTCCCACACAAAATTTCGGAAATGTTCAGTTTAGGGCCATCTCGCGAATCGCTTTGATTTTTGTCTTAGCAACTTGTATTCACTGCCCTCTATACGACGGTACAAGTTTTATCAGGGGCAAGTCCATATTTCCTGAGAAAATAGCCTGAAAGTTGCAAAAAACCCCTATGACACCGTGTGAAGTGGTTGGAGCGCAAGTTAACCCTCGAACGTATCTGCCGATTCGGTCCAAAATTTGGCCTTAGTAATATTTTGTTCAAACATAGTTTAAGTTTGAAGATAAGCCATATCGGTCCACTCCTTAAGGTACCTCCCCCACAAAAGTTCAAAAATGTTCGGAAAATTTGTTCGTACGGTAACTCTTGAAGGGAGTGGCCGAATTGGTCTATACTTTACACATCCTAATATATCTACCAGATGTAGATCAGGTTTAAATATGCACTTTATTTGTCCACTCCATCCGGTACCTCCTACACAAAATTTCGGATAAATTCACTTTAAGACCTGATATAAAATCACTTTGATTTTTGTTGAAGCAACTTACATTCGCTGCCTCAATTACGATGGTACAAGTTTTTTTAGGAGCAAGTACATACTTCTTGAGCCAACAGCCCGAAGAGTGTAAAAACCCCCTATGGCACCATATGTTGTGACTGGAGATCCACTTCCATAACGTTCAATGTCGATCCATTCCTTTTAGTATCTCCTCCGCAAAACTTTTGATCTTTCATCCTAATCAAAATTTTTGTCTGTCCAAACTCCTAAAATTTTAAAAAACCCCCTATTTTGGAAAAAAATTGTTACAATATACACAGGCTGAGGGTATATCTCTGTCGGCAAAGGCGACTGATACTTTTTTACTTGTTTTTTCTTTATTTTATAATGGACAGACGTTCCGTTTTCTTCAAAAAATTAAAATTTGTATTAGTAAAATAAAAGAATACCAAATGCATTATAACTTGCTTTCGGTGATTTTTAGCTTGAGCTTACAATTGAGAAATTTTTGCGGATTCTGAAACAGTAATGTTCTGTGATATTTGGGACATAAACGATAATAAATTCTAAACAACATTAATGGCTGAAAAAAAATCCGACAAAGTCCGTAGTAAAAAAGAAACGTTGCAGACAAAATCTGTTAATAAATTTTAAATCCTCCTCGGTTTGACAATGGACCGAAGAAGTGAGGTAGAAAATACCTGTTTTTTTAATTGTCAGGGATAAAGTCCATAAAACTCTTTAAGACGGGCCAGCAACGCGGACCGGGGTCTGCTAGTTTTTAATATTTTTTTGTTTTTAATTAGTTCTTATTTTTTCCTTATTTTTAGTTTATATTAATTCTTAAATTTATTTATTTTTGATTTTTATTTACTTTTATGTTTTATTAACTTTTATTAGTTTAAATTTTTATTTATTTTAGTTTTATTTAATTTATCTTTATTTTCACAATTGTTTATAGTAATTTTTAATTAATTCAGTCTATTTTTTTTTAAATTTTGTTATTTTCATACAATATTTTTCTCACAAAAATTAATTTGTCACTGTATTGCAAATAAATTAAATTTAATTTTCGAAAACGAATATCCCGTAGTACAAAAACATTGACGTATTTTACATTAACTGCCTTTTAGAATCTCAAGGAAATATTCTGCGTATTTTGACGATATTCAACGTCGTCAATTGATAAGATTGACCTAGATCTATTCGAAGAAATTTTCCCTTTCATATACACAAATACCCAAGGCTCAGATCCATAACATGAATGGTAGCAGTGCCTTAGAGATTGAGATGTTTGTTTAAAAAGAAATTATTTTTTTTATTTTTAGCCGATAATATTTTTATTTGAAAAATAATGCCAACTTTATTATTTATGACGCCAACAAAACTAACAGATAAAGTAAACAAAATTTACTTGTCACCTCCTACATTTGGTTCCAGACCACTTGACTTTGCGTTGTATGTATGTTTGTATGTATGTACATATATGCAATAAACTTCCATTTTGTAGATGACTATTAAATTGCTGTTGAAGTGTTGTTCTTAATTACTTTGGAATATATTCAATGTCTTGAAGTCTCCTTCTACTTCTTCTTCTCAATGCCACACTAATAATAAAACAAATAAAAACGGAAATAGGATTTTTATCACAAATAAAACTATCGAAACTTCTTGTTCTGTTAACAAAGCGACAACAACAACTACAACTACACAATAAGTGCCGACAAAACATAAACAAAATATAACTTTTCCTTCTGCTTCTTCTTCTTCTACGTAACAGGGAAGAGAGTACAACAAGTTAATTAGAAAAATTTATTTATTTTTCTCTTCGATATTTGTTTTATTTGTTAAAGAAAAGTTGTTGTTCTTGTTGATTTTGTTTCGTTGAAACAAACTGCTTGTGGCGCAAGTTTTCAGCGTCCAGTTCCTCTACACGTGTAGTTAAGTTATAAATATTCGATAATTACTTTATTAAACAAATTTTTAATGGTGAGTTTCTTTTTTCGTCATATTTGTCAAGTAATTGGCTTGGGGCGTAGAGAAAGTTTTGGTCAATTTTGAGGTACCTTGAAATTGTTTGAACGAAAGTTGTCCACAACAGTTTGTGGAGCCATTAGAGGCCATGATGATGATGATAATTAATATCATGAAAAATGGAAACAATAACTAAATGGTAGGTAGAGTGGGCGAAAATGATATGTGCACTAGGTGGTGAGGGATTTACAACGACTTTTATAAGGTCTGCTATAGAAAGAAGGCTATTACATATTTTTTTTTTAAATCCACGGTGTTTTGAAAAAATATTTTTATGAATCTTGAGGTCTGTAGGTTGTAGGTCTTTGCTTTAAAAAAGAAAAAATATTTGTTTAAATCCACGTTGGAGGGTCTTTGGGGTTTTGAAAAAATATTTTTTTAAATCCACTTTGGAGGGTCTTTGGGGTTTTGAAAAAATATTTTTTTAAATCCACTTTGGAGGGTCTTTGGGGGTTTGAAAAAATATTTTCATAAATCCACGCCGGAGGGTCTTTGGTTTCCTGAAAAAAATATTTTTATAAATCATTGCTTGGAGGTCTTTGGTTTCTTGAAACAAATATTTCTATAAATCCAATCTTGGAGGTCTGTGGTTTTTTGAAAAAAGGACATTTATTTCTTGAAAAAAATATTTTGTGAAACCGCGCTTGGAGGTCTTTGGTTTCTTAAAAAAATATTTTTACAATTTCTTATGAATCCGCGCTTGGAGGTTATTGGTTTCTTGAAAAAATATTTTTATACATTTTTATGAATCTGAAAATGCTCGGTCTGAACGTAATGCGCAAAAGGGATTGCAGCAAGGACAAGAACGTCGAATCGAACAACATTATTATGCACCGCAGTGATGTCTTGTGCATCCGCCACCAGAACCACTGAAAGGTTTACTAGCAGGTACTGATCCATATTCGAACACTTTCCTGAGGAATATACGAATATTTAATTCATGCTTGAAGATGGCATCTTTCGGAGCAACAGAAATCGTAAGGAACACCTCGATAAATGGTCAACAATTTGCATCAACCTTCAAAATAAAAGGCAAAATTTAGCACCAAATAGGTTCATTGCTGCCAATGCCAAATGAATCGCATAAATTTTAGCAAATATATTTTTCGGGGACTAAAACGTCTGGTATCCAGCTTCACCCCAGTGAATGAAAGACTTGCTGCAATTCTTCTCATGCTCCCACTGAAGAAAAGGACGAACACACCAAAGATATATTTTACGAGCGCTTAGAAGAAACATATGACCGTTGCCCTGTCCATGCCATTAAAATCATTCTAGGCGATTTTAATGCCAAAATTGGAAAGGAGAATATCTTTGGCCCAACAGTCGGGAAATTCAGTCTTCACAGTGAAACATCTGACAATGTTATGAGGCTGATAGACTTTGCAGCTGCAAAAAACATGGAAGTTAGCAGTACCAGATTTAAACATCTCGTTATTCATAAGGGCACCTGGCTGTCTCCAGATCAAAGAACAAGTAATCAAATTGATCATGTTGTGATAGATGGAAGACATTCGTCCAGCGTGTTGGATGTACGATCGTTCCGAGGCGCAAACATTGATTCGGACTACTACCTTGTTGCAGCAAAGGTACGTAACCATCTAAACGTTGCAAATAAAGCACGAACAGACACAATGCGGAAGTTGGACATCGATAGTCTGCAAACACAACAGATAGCCACAGCATATTCCACTCAACTAGCCCAATTGCTTAACGCGAGCACTCCTTGCCCCGATAACATAACAACACAATGGCAAAATATTGCCCACTCCCTGCAAACAGCCGCAAAATCCATACTTGGATTCCAGAGACCTCCACAAAGGAATTCATGGTATGACCAGGAGTGTCGTGCTGCTACCGAAGAGAAAAATGCGGCATATAGAGCTACTTTACAATCAGTAGCAACGCGTAGCGCAAGAGAGAGAGATATCGGGAGAAAAGGAAAGAAGAGAAACGTTTTTTTCCGCAAGAAAAAGAGAGAAATGGAAAAGCGGGAGTGTGAAAAAATCAAGATGTACAGGAGACAGAATGAAGTCCGAAAATTCTACCAAAGAGTGAAACATCAAACAGATGGCTTTGGTACAGGCACATCCTCCTGTAGAGACCAGCAAGGTAATCTGGTAACTGATACAGATAGCGTGCTCAGGATATGGAAGGAACATTTCTCCAATCTGCTGGTATCCAATAGTAGCGAAGACGATGATACCACAGATCCAATCCCAGAAGATGGTATAGAATGTATACCACCCGGCCAAGATGAGGTAAAAACATCAATCAACCGGCTGAAGAATAATAAAGCTGCAGGAGCCGATGGCTTACCAGCCGAGCTGTTTAAAACCGGAGGCGACGCGCTGATAAGGTGTATGCATCAGCTAGTTAGCTCCATCTGGCAGGAAGAACGCGTACCCGACGATTGGAACCCGAGCATCATGTGCCCCGTCCACAAGAAAGGAGATAAGACTGTATGCTCCAATTATAGGGGCATAAGTCTTCTCCCTATTGCCTATAAGATAGTGTCACGGATATTGTGCGAACGACTAAAGCCATGGTCAACGAAATAATTGGACCTTACCAATGTGGCTTTAGACCTGGCAAGTCCACCATTGACCAGATATTTACCCTGCGGCAAATCCTAGAGAAGACCCAAGAGATGCAGATCGACACATTTCACCTTTTTGTCGATTATAAAGCAGCATGCGGCAGTCCCCTCCGATCAAAGGTATTCCATGCAATGCCTGAATTTGGTATCATCGCAAAGCTCATCCGGCTTTGTAAGATGACTTTAACTGATACTAGGTCCTCAGTAAAAATTGGAAAGAACAAGGGTTTCAGACAAGGAGACAGCCTTTCGTGTGACCTATTCAACATTTTTGCTGGAAAAGGTAATACGAGATGCAAATGTCGAAAGAAATGGCACAATTTACACCAATAGCCACATGATGACATAGACATCATGGGACGATCAGTAAAGGAAGTAACTGATACCTTTAGGAAGGTCGAAGCAGAATCTGCGAAAGTGGGTCCGGCGGTAAATGGCGAAAAGACCAAATTGATGTTGTCGACGAGCAAAGCGTACATAGAGCTCGGACCAACTGTGGAAGTTGGTACCTACAAATTTGAGGTAGTTAAAGACTTCGTCTACCTCGGCACTGCCATAAACACAACAAACAACATCAGTTGTGAAATAAGAAGAAGAATTTTATTGGCCAACAGATGCTACTATGGTCTAAGTAAGCAATTTAAAAACAAAGCCACATCTCGTCAAACAAAAATAACACTATACCAAACGCTGATACTACCCGTGCTAATGTATGGTTCCGAAGCATGGGTACTTGCGCAAGCAGATAAGGCAGTGCTTGGTATAGAAAAATTCTTCGAAAGATCCTCGGGCCGATTAGCGTTGACGGTGAATATCGACGTCGTATGAACCACGAGCTATATAAGCTATACAAAGACATGAATATAGTTAAACGTATCGAGATGAAACGATTGCGTTGGCTAGGCCATATCATGAGAATGAGCGATGATGAACCCGCTAAAAATTCATTTGAATACATGCCACATGGCGGTGCATGCAGAATCGGCAGGCCTAAGCTTCGATGGAGCATACAAGTGGATAAAGAAATGAAAAGGCGCGGTATTCCAAAAAGTCAAGCGAAAAACAGAGAGGAATGGAGATCTTTTCTTAGTTCGGTCTATGGAACAAATGTTCTGTAATGGGCCAACTAAGTAAGTAAGTATATTTTTTTGGGTGGTGAGAATGAACGAGTAGAAGCACGGTGTGGATATCACAACTTGGATTCGATTATTGAACGTCGCATTGTAAGCGAACTAGACGGTCTATTGAACGAACATAACGAGCTGTTGAGAATATTCAGACCCCACATGAACCAATTGCAAAGCGACGACCACGCTATTGTCATAAATCCTAATAGGACACTTGCTGGTGAGCATATTCGTCGATTCAATGCGCCTGTTTTTGATGATGTTGCAGGAATCGTGGTTGGCGATCAAACGGCAACTAGAGAAATAGGGATACGAAGGAGAAATAATAATCTTCAGTTCATTGCTGATACGCACCGTTCGTATGACGCCCTGCAATATTCACTAATGTTATGGGAGGGACAGGACGGTTATAGCATCAACATTAAGCAGCATGATCCATCAACAGGTTCACAGTTACGTAAGAACGTCAGTGCGAAGGAATACTATGCGTATCAGTTAATGATTTAATCCGATCAGGAAAACATTATTCTACGTTGTCGCGAGATTGGTCAACAATTCATGGTAGATATATATGGGAAAACAGAGAGAGAGGCTACAATATCTACGTTTTAATCAGCAAAAGCTGCGGGCCGAAGAATATATCCACTTGCGAGACGCTATAGCCAATAATTCGGATGCGACCGACAAAGGCAATCACGTTATTCTTCCAGCAACGTACACAGGTACTTCACGTCATATGCAGAAATATATACAGGATGCGTTGACTTACGTGCGGGAATATAGTCGGCCATGTTTATTTATTACTTTCACCTGTAATCCAATAATGCCTGGGCACGTGTCTTCAGACAAAAATTAAAATTAATTCTTAATAAATTTTATCACAAAATTACAAGTTTTCGGTGCCGTTCGTTGTTGGACGTATTCTGTGGAGTGGCAAAAGCGCGGATTACCACATGCGCATATTTTGATATGGCTTATCGACAAAATACGACCTGAAGAAATTGACCATATTATTTCGGCAGAAATTCCAGATCCTTCCATTGATCGATCAATCGCTGTTTGATATTGTCACAGCAAACATGATTCATGGTCCATGCGGAGAGTTGAATCCCTTATCGCCATGCATGTCAGATGGGAAATTTACAAAAGTATTCCCTAAAAAATTCACGAATGACACAGTCAGTGATGTTGATGGATATCCAATATATCGTCGTAGGAGTCCGGATGCTGGTGGACATTCCACTATAAATTGTGTCGACATTGACATAAATAATCGTTGGGTTCCTTATTCGCCTCTGCTTAGCAACACTTTTAATGCTCAATTTAATGTTGAGCTCTGTAGTTCCGTGAAGAACATCAAATATATATGCAAGTATGCCAATAAAGGCAGTGATATGGCCGCGTTTAGAGTTCAAAATGCAAATGCTCCTCCAGTGAATACCAACGATGAAATGAAATATCTTTGGCCCAACAGTCGGGAAATTCAGTCTCCACAGTGAAATATCTGACAATGGTATGAGGCTGATAGACTTTACAACTTCAAAAAACATGTTAGTTGGCAGTACCAGATATAATCATCTCGATATTCATAAGGGCACCTGGCTGTCTCCAATCAAAAAAACAAGAAACCAAATTGATCATGTTGTGATAGATGGAAGACATTCTTCGAGTGTGTTGGATGTACGATCGTTCCGAGGCGCAAACATTGATTCGAACCACTACCTTGTTGCAGCAAAGGGACGCACCCGCTTAAACGTAGCAAACAAAGTACGAACAGACACAACACGAAAGTTAGATATCGGTAAGCTGCAATCACAACAGATAGTCACAGCATATTCCACTCAACTAGCCCAATTGCTTAATCAAATCACTCCTCATCCCGATAGCATATCAGCGCAATGGCAAAGCATTGCCCACTCCATGCAAACAGCCGCAAAATCCATACTTGGATACAAGAGGCCTTGACCAAGGAATCCATGGTATGATCAGGAGTGTCGTGCTGCCACCGAAGAGAAAAATGCGGCATATAGGGCTACTTTACAATCCGTAGCAACGCGTAGCGCACGAGAGATATACAGGGAGAGAGGAGAAACGTCTTTTCCGCAGGAAAAAGAGAGAGATGGAAAAGCGGGAGTGTGAAAAAATTGAGATGTACAGGAGCCAGAATGAAGTCCGAAAATGCTACCAAAGAGTCAAGCATCAAACTGATGGCTTTGGTACAGGCACATCCTGCTGTAAAGACCAGCAAGGTAATTTGGTAACTGATACAGATAGTGTGCTCAGAATATGGAAAAAACATTTTTCAAATCTGTTGGTATCCAATAGCAGCGAAGACGACGAAGATACCACAGTCCCAACCCCAGAATGTGGTATTGAATGTATACCGCCCAGCCAAGATGAGGTATAGACAGCAATAAATCGACTGAAGAAAAATAAGGCAGCAGGGGCCGATGACTTACCAGCCGAGCTGTTCAAAACCGGAGGCGACACGCTGATGAGGTGTATTCATCAGCTAGTTAGCACCATCTGGCAGGAAGAACGAGTACCCGACGATTGGAACCGGAGTATCCTGTGCCCCGTCCACAGGAAGGGAGCTAAGACTGTATGCTCTAACTATAGAGGCATACGTTTACTCCCTATTGCCTACAAGATCGTGTCAGGGATATTGTGCGAACGACTAACGCCTTTGGTCAACGAGATAATTGGACCATACCAATGCGGCTTTAGACCTGGCAAGTCCACCATTGACCACATATTTACCCTGCGGCAAATCCTGGAGAAGACCCAAGAGATGCAGATCTACACCTACCACCTTTTTGTCGATTATAAAGCAGCCTTCGACAGCCCGCTGCGTACAAAGGTATTCCAAGCCATGTCTGAATTTTGTATCCCCGCAAAGCTCATACGGCTTTGTAAAATGACTTTAACTGACACGAGGTCCTCAGTTAAAATAGGAAAGAACCTCTCCAAGGATTTTGGTACCAAAAGAGGTTTCAGACAAGGAGACAGCCTTTCGTGTGATCTGTTCAACATCCTGCTAGAAAAGGTTATACGAGAGGCAAACGTCAACAGAAGTGGCACAATCTACACCAATAGCCACATGTTACTTGCTTATGCTGATGATATAGACATCATGGGCCGATCAGTAAAATAAGTAACTGATACCTTATGAAGGTCGAAGGAGAATCTGCTAAAGTGGGTCTGGCGGTAAACGGTGAGAAGACCAAGTTGATGGTGTCGACGCGCAATGCGTTCATTGAGCTCGGACCGACTGTGGAAGTTGGTTCCTATAATATTGAGGTAGTAAAAGACTTTGTCTACCTCGGCACCTCCGCAAACACAACAAACGACATCAGTTGTGAAATAAAAAGAAGAATTGTATTGGCCAACAGATGCTACTTTGGTTTAAGTAAGCAGTTTAAAAACAAAGCCACATCTCGTCAAACAAAAATAACGCTCTACAAAACACTGATACTACCCGTGCTGATGTATAGCTACGAAGCCTGGGTACTTGCGCAAGCAGACATGGCAGTACTTAGTGTGTTTGAGAGAAAAATTCTTTGAAAGATCTACGGACCAATCTGCGTTGACGGTGAATATCGACGTCGCATGAACCACGAGCTGTATCTGCTATACAACGACATCAATATTGTTAAACGTATCGAGATGTAGCAATAACAATTAGTTCGGCCTATAGAACAAATGTTCTGTAATGGGCCAGCTAAGTAAGTAAGTATATAATTGGATAATAATTGGGTTAATAAGGATTATGCAGACTCGCAGGAGTTTGGCATCAGAGGAGCTCGTGTTGAATAAGCTGGTTCTTCTTCGAGGGAAACGCTGTAGTTTGTGTTCGGTTGTGAATGATCGGGAAGACGATGAATTCGGTGTTCGGCTGCAGATGATCGGGAAGACGACGAATTCGGTATTCGGCTGCTGATGATCGGGATGCACTGGGGTTATTGTGAATATTTAGTGGCAGCTTAAATACCAACTTCAACAGTTGTTCCGAGCTCAATGGACGCATTGCGCGTCGACACCATCAACTTGGTCTTCTCACCGTTTAACGCCAGACCCACTTTAGCAGATTCTCCTTCGGCCTTCTTAAAGTTATCAGTTACTTCTTTTACTGAACGTCCCGTGATGTCAATATCATCAGCATAAGCAAGTAACATGTGGCTATTGGTGTAGATTGTGCCAATTCTTTTGACGTTTGCCTCTCGTATAACCTTTTCCAGCAGGACGTTGAACAGATCACACGAAAGGCTGTCTCCTTGTCTAAAACCTCTTTTGGTACAAAACTCTTCGGAGAGGTTCTTTCCTATTTAAGTATCTCGTGTCAGTTAAAGTCATTTTACAAAGCCGGATGAGCTTTGCGGGGATACCAAATTCAGACATGGAAGGCTGCTTTATAATCGACAAAAAGGTGGTAGGTGTCGATCTGCATCTCTTGTGTCTTCTCCAGGATTTCCCGCAGGGTAAATATCTGGTCAATGGTCTAAAGCCGCATTGGTATGTTCCAATTATCTCGTTGACCATTGGCTTTAGTCGTTCGCACAATATCCCTGACACGATCTTGTAGGTAATAGGGAGTAGACTTATGCCCTTATAATTAGAGCATACAGTTTTATCCCCTTTCTTGTGGACGGGGCACAGGATACTCAGGTTGCAATCGTCGGGTAGTCGTTCTTCCTGCCAGATGGTTCTAACTAGCTGATGAATACACCTTATCAGCGTGTCGCCTCCTGTTTTGAACAGCTCGACTGGTAAGCCATCAGCTCCTGCTGCCTTATTATTCTTCAGCCGATTTATAGCCGTATTTACTACATCTTGGCTGGGCGGTATACATTCAATACCATCTTCTGGGATTGGGTCTGTGGTATTTTCGTCGTCTTCGCTGCTATTGGATACCAACAGTTTTGAAAAATGTTATTTCCATATCCTGAGCACACTATTTGTATCAGTTACCAAATTACCTTGCTGGTCTTTACAGGAAGATGTGCCTGTACCAAAGCCATCTGTTTGATGTTTCACTCTTTGGTAGAATTTTCGGACTTCATTCTGTCTCCTGTACATCTCGATTTTTTCACACTCCCGCTTTTCCTTCTCTCTCTTTTTCCTGCAGAAAAGACGTTTCTCCCCTATCCTTTTCTACCGATACCTCTCTCGTGCGCTACGTGTTGCTACTGATTGTAAAGTAGTCCTATATGACGCAGTTTTCTCTTCGGTAGCAGCACGACACTCCTGGTCATACCATGGAATTCTTGGTGGAGGTCTCTGGTATCCAAGTACTGATTTTGCGGCTGTTTGCATAGAGTGGGCAAAGTTTTGCCATTGTCCTGATATGTTATCGAGGCGAGGAGTGCTTTTATGAAGCAGTTGGGCCAGTTGAGTGGAATATGCTGTAACTATCTGTTGTGATTGCAGCTTACCGATGTCCAACTTCTGTGTTGTGTCTGTTCGCACTTTGTTTGCTACGTTTAATCTGGAACGTACCTTTGCTGCAACAAGGTAGTGGTCCCAATCAATGTTTGCGCCTCGGAACGATCGTACATCCAACACGCTCGATGAATGTCTTCCATCTATCACAACATGATCAATTTGATTTCTTGTTTTCTGATCTGGAGACAGCCAGGTGCCCTTATGAATATCGAGATGATTAAATCTGGTACTGCTAACTACCATGTTTTTTGCAGCTGCAAAGTCTATCAGCCTCATACCATTGTCAGATGTTTGTGGAGGCTGAATTTCCCGACTGTTGGGCCAAAGATATTCTCCTTTCCAATTTTGGCATTAAAATCGCCTAGTATAATTTTAATGTCATGGGCAGGGCAACGGTCATAAGTTTGTTCCAAGCGCTCTTGAAATATATCTTTGGTCTGTTCGTCCTTGTCTTCAGTGGGAGCATGCTTACTTTTAACCGAATTGCAGCGAGCCTTTCATTCAATGGGGTGAAGCCGGTTACCAGATGCTTTAACCGCCGACCAACTACAAATCCGCAACCAAACTTATGCTTTGTGTCATGCCAGCTATAATACAGTGCGTCACCTTTAGGTGTTGTTGTGACACCTTTCCCGTTCCATCGTATTTCCTGTATGGCAGTAATATCGGCCTTGTACTTTTTAAGTACATCTACCAATGCGTAAACTGCACCTTCTCTATAAAGAGTGCGAACATTCCAGGTGCAGATTCGCAGATCATGGTCCTTAAAACGTTTGCGGGGTTCGTCAACTTTAGAGGGATTTGTTTTTCTTTTCTATCGTTTTTTTCATAGTAGGCTGTTTTTTTCTAGGGACGGTTAGTAACCCGACGCCCAAACCCAAGTTTTTAATTATGGGTGAACGCGCGGCACATGGTAGCTAACTACCTTTAACGAGTGTTAAAGGCAGTTCCCCAGGTGACACCACGGGGAGGTCAGTGTCCACTTGAGATGAATGTTAAAGCAATGTTAAAGCCGGTCAGGACCGTTCCTTGGTATATTTCATCCCCTACCTCACTTAGTGGTTACTGCAACCAATTCTCATTCACTTTGTACTGTAGCCCACTAAATTATTTCTGAAATGGTTGAGGACGCGGAGCTTACTGCTGCTGGGAGTTAGCTACACGGGTTGGAACAAGAGACTGTTCTAAATCCGCCAACTTACACTTCGGTGCTAAAGCATTGAGAATACTTTTTGAGGGCTACCCATTAAATTGTGGAGGCTAATACATACACAGGGCCTTCGGGTCAGCTGTTCCACTGGGCCTTCGGCTCAGCAGTTCCACAGGACATTCGGGTCAGCAGTTTCACAGAGCCTTCGGGTCAGCTGTTCCACCGGGCCTTCGGGTCAGGTGTTCCATTGGGCCTTCGGGTCAGGTGTTCCATTGGGCCTTCGGGTCAGCTGTTCAGTACTTGGAAACCATTAGCACATGATAGAAATTAGACCATAACACTAAACTAATACCCGAACTCATCGTGCTCCCGAGCATCAACAGCCGAACGCCGAACCAATCCTGTTCCCGAACAGCAACATCATCAGCCGACTGCCGAACATATCGTACTCCCCGAACATCAACATCCGACTGCAGAATTCATCAACAGCCGAACACAACGTATTCCAGAACATCAACAGACGACTGCCGAATACCTCGCTAGCCCTAAACTAATACCCGAACTCATCGTGCTCCCGAGCATCAACAGCCGAACGCCGAACCAATCCTGTTCCCGAACAGCAACAGCCGACTGCCGAATAACTCGCTATCGTGAACATCATCAGCCGACTGCCGAACATATCGTACTCCCGAACATCAACATCCGACTGCTGAATTCATCAACAGCCCACAGCCGAACCCAACGTATTCCAGAACATCAACAGACGACTGCCGAATACCTCGCTAGCCCTAACATCAACAGCTGACTGTCGAACTCATCTTGTTCCCGAACATCAGCAGCCGAACGCCGAATTCATCGTCTTCCCGATCATCTGCAGCCGAACACCGAATTCATCGTCTTCCCGATCATCTACAGCCGAACACCGAATTCATCGTCTTCCCGATCATCTACAGCCGAACACAAACAACAGCGTTTTCCTCGAAGAAGAACCCGCTAATTCAAGACGAGCTCCTCAGCTGCCAAACCCCAGAGAATCTGCATAGTCCTTACGCCAATTATATACCCATTGAGATTATTCTTATCGCATTTAAACACAAGTAGATTTTAAACCAGTAAGTAAAGGATCAAAGTCGGGCGGGGCCGACTATATGACACCCTACACCACTTTGAATATGTAAAATATAAATCGGAGCTATATCCAGATCTTAACCGATTTCGATATAATTTGGCACATTTATTTCCAGACCGAATTCAGTCACACATTCCAAATATCATTGAAATCGGACTTATAAAGCGTGTTTGGTGCAGCAAATCGGCCGAAAAGATATATGGGAGCTATATCCGAATCTGAACCTATTTCGATATAATTTGGCACATATATTTCTAGACCGAATTCAGTCACACATTCCAAATTGCATCAAAAGCGGACGTATATAGCGTGTTTGGAGCAGCAAATCGGCCGAAAAGATATATGGGAGCTATATCCAAATCTTAACCGATTTCTATATAATTTGGCACATTTAGTTCTAGACCAAATTCATACATTCATACATTCCAAATTTCATCGAAATCGGAAATATATACCGTGTTTGGTACCGAAAATACGTGAAATCGGCCGAAAATATATATGGGAGCTATATCCAAATCTGAACCGATTTGGATATAATTTGGTACACTTATTTTTAGACCAAATTCAGTCAAACATTCCAAATTTCCTCAAAATCGAATGTACATAGCGTGTTTGGTGCAGGAAATACGTGAAATCGGGCGAAAATATATATGGGAGCTATATCCAAATCTGAACCGATTTCGATATACTTTGGCACATTTATTTCTAGACCGAATTCCGTCACACATTCCAAATTTCACCGAAATCGGACATATATAGCGTGTGTGGCACAGAAAATACGTGAAATCGGCCGTAAATATATAGGGGAGCTATATCCAAATCTGAACCGATTTCGATATAATTTAAGACACTTATTTCTAGACCGAATTTAGTCAAACATTCCAAATTTCATCAAAATCAGACGTATATAGCGTGTGTGGTGCTCAAACACGTGAAATCGGCCGTAAATATATATGGGAGCTATATCCAAATCTGAACCGATTTCGATATAATTCGGCACATTTATTTCCAGACCGAATACAGTCACACATTCCAAGTTTCATCGAAATCGGACATATACAGCGTGTTTGGTGCAGCAAATACGTGAAATCGGGCGAAAATATATATGGGAGCTATAACAAATCTGAACCGATTTTCACCAAAAGCAATAGCGTTCTTCCTATGGCTAAAAAATTTGTAGTCCCCAATTTTCAGCTGAATCGGACAAAACCTGCGATCTGTACGTTGCGAACAAAAATACATGGACAGACGGACGGACATGCATAAATCGACACAGAAAGTGATTATATGTATATCCCCAAAAGGAACTATGGGTCTATTTTCTTTCCTTTTGTATGTTACATACAAATTCACAAAGACATAATACCCCTTACCACAATGTGGTGTAGGGTATAATTAGTATTTAATTAATAAATCCCCGATTTAGCGCCCAGGAAAGGGAGACTAATAATATTTTCATTTCGTAAGGTTTAGTGGGTCCTTATGGAGACCCTGGACGCAACTGAACTTACCCCAGCCGAAGAGAAAACCTAGTTACAGTCCTTGGTGTCTTGAAAAAATATTTGATAAATCGACGTTTGGAAGTCTTAAAAGAAGATATTTGCAAATACGAAGAGAAGCCTTTAAGCTTTTTAAATTAAAAGTTTTAAAAATTTCCCTAAATTCTTTCAAAGGATCATTGTACTTTTAAAAGATTTGAACCAAACACACAAATCAATATTTGCAAACAATACCCACAGCACCTGATCCCATTGATGATGATGATGATGAAGGCTCTTATGGAAATTTTCCTTAGAAATCCGAAAACAAAGAACATCAACTACGAACAAAAACCAAATGAAAATTCAAAGAGGAATCAGCAAAGACAATAGCAAAAAAGTTGATAAAGGACTTTGAACTGAGATTTTTGCTTTCAGTAATTGCAGCTTGTACACACTTTACAAGTAGGCAGAATTTACAAGCCCACTTATTGTTCTTTTATGGAAAGCGTACCAGTTTGT
Source organism: Musca autumnalis (assembly GCF_047663935.1). Taxonomy (NCBI): domain Eukaryota; kingdom Metazoa; phylum Arthropoda; class Insecta; order Diptera; family Muscidae; genus Musca; species Musca autumnalis. The sequence continues at coordinate 180,155,752 of NW_027412088.1, forward strand.
CGATTCTAGAATAGACAGCAACATGAAATTTGGGTGGGTATTTCAGGCGATAAGATTTTCGCTGGAATTGCACTTCAATGAAATTCTCGAATTGTTATGGACGGTGAGTGAACTGTGGAAGGTGGATTGTCCAATTTTAAATTGAAATTCAAATGATGTAGTTCGTTTTTGGTTAAAACTTTCCTTTTAGGGGCGTTGAAACAAATTACTAAAAAATATTTTTTTGTTTTTTTTTAATAACAATTCTTTGATCAATGACCTTTCCCCTTAAACTACTATTGAATATTTTTCTTACCACAACTAGCACTCAACCACACAAATCCAATTATCCCTTTCTGCCACCCCAACCCACCTATTAATCACCCATCAATGCCTTTCCTTCAATTTCTCTCTCATATTTTATTTCATGCCTCAGCTCATATGTCACCTTCGACAACAACACCAACACCCCAACCCACAAAAATTGACACTCAATGTCATGGCCATAGTTAAGTTTATTTTAACAACCCCCCACCCGCCTCCTTCTCACCAGGTATCCATCTAAATGCTTTGGTCAAATTGTTTTCAACACTTTGGCCATAAAGAAAAGGAAAACTTTACACCCACCCCAACAACAATTTTTCCTTTTCAACAAATAAAATTGGGTTAAAATACACAAAACTAATGGTATCAAATACAATCATTATTGCCCAGATGATTATGTTGACGCCCCGGGGAGGCATTAGATTTCAGGTAAAGTGCCTTTGAATTGGAAAACTTCTTCACTTAACAAATTGCCACATTTTTTTAGAAGGGAGAAGAAGGGGAAGACTGTCTAAGTGTTGCCAAAAATCATACATGTAATATTTTTCAAAGGATTATCCTGTGTGGTTGAACAAACAAACCCACAACTACATACACGCAAACACCCACACATAAATTGTACCCATAAAGAAAAGCCCTGAAACAGGAAACCCCTTTATTGTCAACGGATTGTTGTTGTTGCTGTTTTGGTAGAAGACAAAAATGCCTGGAAAACAACACCTTGTCCTTTTTGTTTAGGTTTTTACTCCAGGATCCAACATCACCAATAAAAGTTTGTTTTGCCTTGGGTATGGAAGTTGTCATTCTTGAAAATATATCCGCTTCATTTTCTATTGGCATGCATAGCATTCTCTGGAAATGTCAAAACTAACGATTCAGGTGTGAATTTTTTTAACAATTTGAAAAAAACACAACAACAAAAATAAGGCAATAAGTGGACAATGTTATTTGAAAGCAAAAAACGTGACATAGTTTAGAGTTTCAAGGATATGGAGGCAATTCAAACATCGATGATTAAATTGCAGTGCAGATGGCCTTGGAAAAAATTTTAAAAATATTCATAATTTTCCTACGAGGGAGAATTCTCTTATATCACTAAGTGCATCCCTATACATATCAGCTTTTTAACGCCTCATCCTATGATTGTACAAATGGGTTTAACTATTTCACAGATAAACCTAGGCAACACAAATATTATAAGCATACATCCTGGACGGGA
>NW_027412088.1:180157373-180179873 GCF_047663935.1 Musca autumnalis
GAACCGCAGACCTTCTGAGTGCAAGGCGGACGTGCTAACCATTGCTGGGCAGATATTCCTCGTGCCATCAATCTTGGCCCAGTAAGAATTGAGGCGGCTGCACCAACCAGATCTAAGTTGTGCCAACACGACTCTCGTTTGTCTTGGCAGCTGTTGTTATTCTGCTGCCACGGGTGGTGGATGATAGCATATCGTCGAGGACGATATTCGCACTGTAGGCTTCCAGAGCCTCTGCAACCGCATCAGTGTGAATGTCATTTAAACCTTCCTGGTATGCACGCTTATCTAGAGGTTCTCTTTTATATCTTTTGCTCCCTAACTTGCCTGGGGGGTTCAGGAATATCCACCAGATGGTGATTTGGGTGGTCTAGCCTATAGCATCCAAGCAAGTACTGCATCGTAAACACCCTGTTGTGTCGACGCACCGGAAGGGTCTTGGTCTCCTCATGTAAATGGTGCACTGCAAACATGAGGTGACACCCTGTAGCTGTTCTCAGGGCAGCATTCTGGCAGATTTGTAGTTTATTCCATTGCGTATCACTTACGCGCCGCATAGCTTACCACAGACCGATCTATCGCATTGTATGTGGTTAACAAGGTTTCTTTATCCGCGCCGCAAATGCTGCCGGCTAGGGACTTGAGGACCTTGTTCCTGTCTCTCAGCTTATCGCAGATAACTGTAGTATGCTGGGACGACTTATGCATGCTATCGAATGCGACCCCTAGGACGCTGGGGTAGTTTGAGGTCGGAATATTGCACCGTCGACCTGCACATTCAATGGGAGCTTCATTTGGGCCGTCCATGTGGTGAACAGTGTGGCTGTTGACTTAGTGGTGGATATTTTAATATTCCTAGCGTGGAAACGTGGCATTTAGCCTGTCACAAACGTTACCGATGTTGGGACCTGACGCCATGAGTGTACCATCATACCTGTGCGTAATTAACTCAATGTCGTCGGAAGGGGCGTGGAATTGCAGAGAGGTAGAGGTTAAACAGTTCCGGAGATATCACCCCTCTTTGGGGAACTCCCTGCTTTGCCCTACGGGGTTTGGACTTCCTGTCTCTGAATTCCACGTATGGCTGGCGACCACACAAATAGTTGATGACCCAGCGTTTCAGACAAGGCCGGAGGGTAGTATGTTCGATATCCTCGAACACCCAAGCATGGCTGACCGTATCAAACGTTTTGGTCAGATTTAATGCTACCATCACTGTTCTGTGACATGGTTTGTCCCGGTTGAGTCCTCGTCCAATATATGTGGAAATAGCGTGCAGTGCTGTTGTGGTACTATGCTGCTTCCGGAATCCGTGTTGATGATCCGCAACTGGATAACACGTTCTGATGCTGGGGAGGAGTAATGCATCGAGTATCTTTGCTACTGGCGATAGAAGTGAAATCGGCCTGTATAACTCACCTCTACTGGCATCTTTGCCAGGTTTCAGCAGTGGGACCACCCTGCCCATCTTCCAGGCATCGGGAACTATAGGGTTGGCTAAGTTCATATGTTGAGGACCTTACTCGATTCCTGGGTCATCCAGCTGTTTTAGCATCCCCTTAGAAATTCCGTCATGTCCAAGCGCTTTAGATGACTTTGCGCCTCGGATAACATCTGAAACATCATCCATCGTAAATTGTGGCGGTTCTTCTTCGGTGGAAGAGATCGCAAATGACGTAGAACACTTCTTTTCGCCCGGTCGCTATCGGGGTGCTCGATAAATTTTCGGCAGAAATAGCCAGCGCACCTCTTCGTATCTGTCACAGCCACGCCGTTAAACATGACAGATGTCCGATCGTCTTTCCTACCAGGGTTCGATAGCGCCTTAACCGTTGTCCACAATTGATTACAGCCGGCTCCAATGTTGCCGCACTTCAGATGTTCTAGCCACTTTTTCGCTTGTGTTCACCGACTAATCTATTGACTTCCATGGTCAGTTTCCTGACATTGGGGTCGTTAGGGTTCGTGCGGCGAAGCTCATCGCTCTCATTAGTCTGTGGTCTGTTTATGGAGATGACGATTGGGAGATGGTCCGACCCACGAGAAATGACGCGTTGCCATGTCACGTCATTCGTCAGACCAGGTGACACGATGGATATGTCAGGCAAACTGTGGCAGTCTCCTCTAATCCTGGTGGGTGCGTCCTCGTTCTCAGTGCAGAATGTGGAGCTATCTATTTGCTCAGCCAGATCTGTACCTCTCTGGTCATCTCCTAGAGCTGAATGCCAAAACTCATGATGCGCATTGAAGCCCCCTAGGACCAGCCGGTTATCACCTCGCAACAGAGATCTGATGTTACACAAATAACGCGGGGCACAGCTATTGACCGGCGGGATATACACATTCAGCAGTTCTATTTCGGCGGTTCCACACCTTACCGCTACCCCCATACACTTCAAGTATGGGTCCCTAGAGTCTAGCTCAGGCGAGATAGGTCTGTACTGGACAGACTGGTGTAGTAGGAATGCAAGCCCTCCACCCCCACTTCTCGTACGATCCTGGCGAAGAACGTTGTATCCATCACAACTCCGAAGACTGATGTTGTTGCTCAGTTTCGTTTCGTGGATCGCCGCCAATATAATATTTCTCCGACTCATAAAGTTCTTGGTTCGAAGACCATCGCAGTTAAACTGCAGGAATGTCACATCCTCAGGAGCTGGGACAGCAATACGCGGTGTTAATGGTTGCGGCTGATACTGCTGTCGTTGAGATTGCAGGGGAGTTTCATAATCCGATGATGTTGATGATGAAGACTCACTGGGGTTTATGTTGGTGCAGCACGAAGCAATATAAACCCTGTCATAATACTCAATCAGGAAGGTCAATCCTGAAGAGTTCCTGAAATGCACCCATCCTCGGTACCCGTTGCATCTCAATGACACCGACCTATGGTGGATGAGACGTTGACAAACGGTGCAAAACCATGTCCCGGGGTTACTTTCAATCCCGGCACGGACCATAAGAATCCGGAGCAGGCATTCCCGGACATGCCGCTCCCAAAATAAAAATAAAGACAAACTCGAACAAGTAGTTGCTGAGGTGACGGCCCTGGCCGAGAAGATGATTCCTCGGGTCAATCCGATACATAGAACCGGCCGTCGCGGGATTGATGGTACATTTTTTTTGTGGTAAATGCTACGGGTACCTTCCACACAAAATTGGGGGAAAGTGCAGATTGTTTGTTGTTGTCACGGTTCCGTACAATTTTTTTCGAAGTAAGTCCATACTTCCTCCACGTTTTGGTATAGCCACCGAAATTATTGTAATTTGGCATTTGAGGTTCTCAGTGGTGACGAAACATTTCCACCCAAAGTCGTCAACTTGAACCATGTTTTGGCATATTGGCATGGTTCCCATATAGCGGTACCTCCCGATTATCGGTATTTGGGGATTTTTGTTAATTTTTGCTACCGGCATAACGGTAATATGAGATTCCCAGTGGTCGCAAAACTTCTACACCAAAAATTGTTAATATAGGCCCATGTTTTGGTATAGTCCTCACATAATGGTACATCCCAATTTTTTTGTATTTTGAGGATTTTATTTTGACTGAACTACCAGTATTTTGAAACTTGAGTTTCCTCCTCTACAAATTGATATAGGTCCATGTTTTCATATAGCCCCCATATAACGTTGCCCCCCGATTTTCGAAATTTTGAGGAAAATTCAACATAGGCCCATGTTGTTGGTATAGCAACATATAAACGTGCTGTCCGATTGAAGACACTTTTGGTTACATTTTCTGACCTAATTTAGACGTGGTCAAAAATATCTCAATTGTGGACAGGAAAAAAGTAATTATCTCATTTTACTTCAGAATATATTGTGTTGGAGGTTATAACATTTGTACTAGGTCTTTTACTTCAGAATATATTGTGTTGGAGGTTATAACATTGTACTAGGTCTTCTACCCATGAGATCTTCTACCCATAAAAGACATGAATACTTATACGAGGACTTCTATCCATAGATGACCTGTAGGAGTTTTCCATAGAATACCTGAAAGAAATCTTCAATACATAGAAGACCCGAAGGTGTTCTTCTATCCGTAGAAGACCTGCAATAGGGTTTCTATCGGTGGAATACCTGCAGTATGTCTTCTATCCATAGAAGACCTGTAGCCTTCTATCCGTAGAAGTTCTGTATGAGATATTCTATCCATAAAATATCTGAAGACGATATTCAATCTATAGAAGTACCGTAGGATATATTCCTGAAGGAGGTCTTCTTTCTATAGAAGGCCTGCAGTAAGTCTTCTATGAATAGAAGTTCCCTATAAAATCTCCTACCCTTCTATCCATTAAAGACCTAAAGAGCTTTCCTATCCCTAGAAGACATGTAGGTTGTATTCCATCCATAGAAGGCCTGTAGAAGGTCTTCATTCTTTAGAAGACCTGTGGGAGGACCTTCTGTCCTTAGAAGACCTGAAGGTAATCTCTATCCATATAATATTCGAAGCTGGTCTTCTATCCATAGAATACCTGTAGCCTTCTATCCATAGAAGTTATGTTTGTGATCTTCTATCCATAAAATACCTGAAAGAGATATTCAAGCCATAGAAGGTCTTTACATAGAAGACGTGTAGGAGACCTTCTATCCATAAAAGAACTGAACTGTAGGGTGACTTCTGTCCATAGATAACATGAAGGAGTTCTCCTATCTAAAGAAAATCTTAAGGATGTATTCCATCCATAAAAGACCCGAAGAAACTCTTCTATACATAGAGGACCCGTGGGGGGTCCTCTATCGATAGAAGACCCGTCTTCTATCCGTGGAAAACCTGCAGGAGGTCTTCTATAAATGGAAGACCTGTAGTGGGATTCTGTAACTCATTTTTGCTGTTACCGACAAAAATCGGTAAAATTAAATCGCAAAATTATGACTAAAAAGATAAAGAAAAGTTGGCATCATTGTTTGTGTCGGTAGAGGCTAGCGACTACTTTTTATTCATCGCTAACTTACCGAAAAATTTCGTTAATTATCGAAATTATAAGCATTTTAATTTTACCGACAATTATCGATAACAGCAAAAATGTGTTACAGAATTCCACTACTGAAGTAGGACCTTAAGGAGTTCTCCTATCTAAAGAAAATCTTAAGGAGATATTCTATCCATAGAAGACCTGAAGGAAATATTCTATCCATAGAAGACCCATGGGGAGGCCCTCTATTCCGTATTCCGTAGAAGACATTCAGGAGCCTTTTACCCACAAAAGAAGTGTGGAGAAGTCTTCTTATAGACGACTTGAAGGAGTTGCCATCAATAGAAGACGTGTTAGAGGTTTTCTACCTATAGAATAACTGTAGCAGGTATATCATACATAGAAGACCCCTAGGAAGTCTTCCATCCATAGGAGACTAATAGGAGGTCTTCTACCTATAGAAGACCTGTAGGAGGTTTTCTACCAAAGAAATCCTGTAGGAGTTATTTTATGGACAGAGGACCTGTAGTAATTCTTTCATCCGCAGAAGACCTCTAAGAGATATTTTTTTATCCATTGAAGGCCTGTTGGAGGTCTTCTATCTAGAGAAGACCTGCAGTAGGTCAATGATTCATACAAAAGCCTGTACGAAGTCTGTTATTCATAGAAGACCTATAGGAAGTCTTCCATCCATATCTGTACAAGAAAACCTGTAGTAGGTATTTTATTCGCTTGTAGAATGTCTTCTGTCGATAACAGGCCTGTAGTAGGTCTGGAATCCAATGAGAACCTGTGGAAAGTCCCATACCTATAGAAGATCTGTAGGAGCTTTTCTGTAAATAGAAGGCATGCATGAGGTCTTTTATCCATATAAGACTTGTAGGAGGTCAATAGAAGAGACCTGAAAGAGGCCATCTTCTAAAAGAAAACCCCTCCCTTTTCGATCTATAAGAAAACGCCAGAAAAGGACTTCTGTATATTCCATAAGTCTGTATATAAGAAGTCCTTAAAAATTTTCTTTTATAAAAAGGGTCTATTGACTGTAAAAAGACCCTTAATCGGTCTTATGTCTATAAGAACCCCCTTAAAAGTTATTCTATTTTTAAGAGTACTCTTCTGTATAAAATGAGAACCCTTAATCGATTTTATGTCTATAAGAAGATCAATTAAAAATTTTCTCTATATAAGAAGACGTCTTAAAATGTGGAAAAGGTCTTCTGACTATAAGAAGACCCCCAATTAATGCCTTCAGTCTAAAAGAAGAACCCTTAAACGGTCTAAAAAAGGTCTTCTGTATAAAAAAAGTATTCTGTCTATGAGAAGACCTTTTTTATAGCCATCTTTGTATAAGTCCTCTTAAATGGTCTTCCGACTATATGAAGACGCTTAAACAAATGTTGACTATAAAAAGACCCTTAATCGTTCTTATGTCTATAAGAAGACCGCTTAAAAAATGTCTGCCATTAAGAAGACTCCTATATAGACATAAAAAAACATTGTTTCACAACATCCCTTACGGGACAAGGGAGACTTCTCTCATATCAATGAGTGCACCCCGATTCATATGATATGGGACCTACTGTTTATCGCCGAGTCCGAATGGCGTGTCTTAAAACACCACTTGTGGAGAAGTTTTTTAAGGCCCAGCAAATGTCGCCAACATTACTGAGGGGTATTTTGCCACCGTTGAAAAATGTTTGATGTTGCCTGGCCGGGGAATCGAACCACGGACATTCTGCGTGCAAGGTGGGCGTGCATACTATTGCACGACGGTGGCACCCCTTCTGTCTGCTCTGTTTAAAAGAAGACCCCTTTAAAAGAAACTTCTCTCTACGAGAAGACTTCTTTGAATGTCTTTTGTCTAAAAGAGGACTCCCTAAAATGTTTTCTGATAAAAAAAACCCGGTCTTCTGGCTATATGAGAAGATCACCTGAGAAGATCTCCTTAGAAGATCTCCTTTAATGTCTTCTGTGTATAGGAGGACCTCTTAAAAGGTCTTACGACTATAAGAACCCTCCTTAATATTTTTAACATTTTGGCTATGGCCATTTTTATTGATAGAATATCTACAATTTAATATTCGCACCATCATAAGTTGCCCCACATGACGATCCATCCCGTTGAACTGTTGGTTTTAGACTGCTGCTTCAGTATCGATCTTTCCCATCTCCTATGTCTTTCCATTTGACAGGAAGAGATAAGGAAACAGACTGGAAAAGCATTGGAGACAATGGGTCTGAGCACCTGTTTGTAGATCAAGAGTTTTATTGCATTAGAAAGCCCACCATTATGACGCAGTACACATTGATAGGCAAAATAAACTCGTTTGGCTCTTTCAAGGATAAAATCTACGTGTCTTATGAACTACCCCTAAGTACTTGATTTTATCTTTGAGTTGGATAACCTCACCATCAAATTTTAGAACTTTTAGACCTAAAATTCGGAAAAACAACCTTCGGTTTTCCTCTGAACACGATGGCTGAACATTTGTCCACGTTCAGCTTGAGGCCCCACCTAGAAAAATATCTATGTAAGTCCTCAAGCCAAACATTGAGGCGAGAAGCCACAGTCTTTGCTCTTGGGCCAGGCATCGCCAGTATCACATCGTCAGCATACATGAGTAGCAGCCCTCTTTGAGGAGGTTCAGGTATGTCATTCACAAAAATATTGCAAAGAATGGAGAGACAGTCTCCTACCTTAACTTTAAAACTTCTGCTCTTGAGAAAGCTAGCCACTAATTTGCATGTCTGGGCATCAAAACCAAATTGCTTCAGCTTAGATAAGATCCCGTTATGCAACACTGAGTCGAAGGCCTTGGCGAAGTCAAGCCCAACAGCTATAGTCCCAAATCTCCGATCAAATCCCTTGATCATAAAAGAGGAAAATACCGTAAGGGCATGGGACGTCGAGTGACCCGGTCTGAAACCAAACTGGCAGTCCTTTAGGATTCGTTTGTCTTCAACAATTTTTTTAAGGCGTTTGAGTATGAAAGACTCGTAGAGCTTCCCAAAAGCTGAAAGCATGAAAATGGGCCGATAGCTACCACAATCACTAGATGGTGAGCCTTTCTTCAGAATGGGTACGACCATAGCTTTCTTCCAGGCTGTTGCGAAGTACCCAGGGTTCAGTGAATGGTTAAATAAAATAGCAAGGAAACCAAATAGTGCTGATCCCGCCTTTTTCAATGCTATGTCTGGTATCTTGTCTAAACCACAAGACTTTTTGGCGCGTCTGCTTGGAGAGCTTCGCTTACACAGTTGGGTAGAACAAATCCGGCATGATTCCATCTATCGATATCAATTGCCGAACCATCAGCCGTGAAGGAGCATGAAAACGTTTCCAAGGGAGACCGATCATCCATTCCCTCCACAGCCCTGTTAACAGAACCGTGAAAAGAATGGTCAATCTCTCCATCAGCCGACTCAAGGGCGTTCTGCAATTGATCAGTTGGAGCTTCAGCTTTAGCAATATCTTCAATGTCTATTAACTCACCAACTGGGTCCCTGGATTAAACTCCTGCTGCAGCCTTGACCTTAGCGAAGGTTCTGTTATCTACTCTTATACCCTCCAAGAAGTTTTGGAAACGTTCATGTTCAAAAATGCGAATCGAATCAGTTATAATGTGATCGAGATTCCTTACATCCGCCTTAAGAGTGTTAACTCGCGAGGAATCATTGGTTCTGCGCATAGACGTGCAGATTCGCTTCCGTTCTCGAATAAATCCGATAAACCTTGGGGGAAGCTCACCTAGGGTCATGTTTTTAATTCTTTGCTTTGGAACTGAGGAGTCGATAGCATTTTTAAATAAATTAATAACAGTTGAGTCTATCTCTTCAAGAGAAACATTTCTGTCCACTGGCAGAGTCCCTGCCTTATTTTGCCCTGAAATCGAACTAAATTGATTTTATCAAAATTACGGAAGGCATTTGTTTCCCTCTCTCTAAAGCCACTCATGTCGAAGACTACCTCCAGAACTCTGTGGTCTGATTCGAAGTCCAGAGCTGCAACCGCATTGCTACCTCCAACAAATGGTAGACCTGGTGTCCGCAGGAATACCTTAATAAACGAACCCAATGTATCATTGAGCCGTGTGGAATAGAGAGAAGAAAGTATAACAAGAATTGGACAATCTGTTAGATACGTTGCTACCTCTGGTGTTTGTGTGCGATCCACCCCTCCTATAAGACTCCTTAAGGTAATATGACTATAAGAAGGGCCCTTAGAAAGTCTTCTATTTAAAATACGGTCCCTTTTAAAGTCTTCTGTCTATGAGACAACCTCCTTAAGGTCTTCCGACTATAAGAAAGTCTTCTATTTAAAAGATGACCCCATAAAAGTCTTCTATCTAAATGAAGAAACTTTAAAAGGTTTTCTATCTATAAGAAGACCCTTCTGATTATAAGAAAACCGTGAAGAATGTACATATGGCTCAAAGAAGCTCCCTTTGATGGTCAGTTTCCTACAAAAATACCTAGTTGCCCTTCTCTCTGTAAGAAGATCACGTCGACGGCGTTCGCTGTATAAGAAGATCGTTGAATAACAAACCCTTAACGGTCTTATGTCTATAAGAAGATCCATACAAAGGGTATGCTGTCTATAAAAATACATATTAAAAGATCTTCTGTCGGTAAGAAGACGCCTTTAGATGCCTGCCGTCTAAGCGAAGATTCATTTTATTGTCTTTCGTCTAAAAAGTATTTTTGGGAGTTGTTCCATTCTTATTATATGGCCTAGCCATATAATCTCGATACGTTTAACTATATTGATGTCGTTGTATAGCAGATACAGCTCGTAGTTTATACGACGTCGATATTCACCGTCAACTCAGATCTGTCCGTAGATCTCTCGAAGAAATTTTCTCTCAAACACGCCAAGCACTGCCTTATCTGCTTGTGCAAGTACTCAGGCTTCGGAACCATACATCGTTATTTTTGTTTGACAAGTTGTGGCTTTGTTTTTAAAGTGCTTACTTAAGCCAAAGTAGCATCTGTTGGCCAATGCAATTTTCTTTTTATTTCACAATTCATATCGTTTGTTGTGTTTACGGCGGTGCCGAGGTATATGAAGTCTTTTAATACCTCGAAATTATAGGAACAAACTTCAACAGTTGGTCCGATCTCAATGGACGCATTGCGCGTCGACACCATCAACTTGGTATTCTTGCCGTTTATCGCCAGACCCACTTTAGCAGATTATCTCTCCTTCTACCTTCATTAAGGTATCGGTTACTTCTTTTACTGATCGTCCCATTATGTCTATATCATCAGTATAAGCAAGTAACATGTGGCTATTGGTGTAGATTGTGCAACTTCTTTTGACGTTTGCATCTCGTATAACCTTTTCTAGCAGGACGTTGAACAGATTACACGAAATGCTGCCTCCATGCCTGAAACCTCTTTTGGTACAAAACCCTTCGGAGAGGTTCTTTCCTATTTTAACTGAAGATCTTGTGTCAGTTAGTGTCATTTTACACAGCCGAATGAGCTTTGCGGGAATACCAAATTCAGACATTGCTTGGAATACCTTTGAACGTAGCGGGCTGTCAAAGGCTGCTTTATAATCAACAAAAAGGTGGTAGGTGTCGATCTGCATCTCTTTGGTCTTCTCCTGGATTTGCCGCAGGATAAATATCTGGTCAATGATGGAATTGCCAGGTCTAAAGCCGCATTGGTATGGACCAATTATTTCGTTGACCATGACACAGGATGCTCAGGTACCAATCGTCCGGTACGCGTTCTTCCTGCCAGATGGAGATAATTAGCTGATGCATACACCTTATCAGAAGTGCGATTCTCTATCTCATTTTTTGAGTTACCGACAATTGGCGGTACAATAAAAATGCTCATAATTTCGGTAATTACCGATTTTTTCGGTAAGTTCGCGACGAATAAAGAGCAGTCATAAAGTTCTACCGATAGTAAAACTGTTGTCAATTTTAATTAAACTTTTCATTCATAATTTTGCGTTTAGATTTTACCGACTTTTGTCGGTAACTCAAAAATTGAGTTAGAGAATCACACTACTGGTTGGTGTTTCACTCTTTGGTAGAATTGTCGGACTTAATTCTGTCTCCTGTACATCTCGATTTGTTCACACTCCCGCTTTTCCATCTCTCTCTTTTTCCTGCGGAAAATACGCTTCTCCTCTCCCCTTTTCACCCGATACCTCTCTCGTGCTGTACGCGTTGCTACTGATTGTAAAGTAGCCCTATATGCCGCATTTTTCTCTTCGGTAGCAGCACGACACTCCTGGTCATACCATGGATTCCTTGGTGGAGGACTCTGGTATCCAAGTACTGATTTTGCGGCTGTTTGCATGGAGTGGGCAATGTTTTGCCATTCTCCTGATATGTTATCGGGAAGAGGAGTGCTTTGATTTTAAGCAGTTGGGCCAATTGAGTGGAATATGCTGTGGCTACCTGTTGTGATAGCGATGTCCAACTTCCGTGTTGTGTCTGTTCGCACTTTGGTTGCTAGGTTTAATCTGGTACGTACCTTTGCTGCAGCAAGTTTGTGGTCCGAGTCTATGTTTGCACATCGGAACGATCGTATATCCAGCACGCTTGATGCAAGTCTTCCATCTATCACAACGTGATCAATTTGATTTCTTGTTCTTTGATCTGCCGACAGCCAGGAGCCCTTATGAATATCGAGATGCTTAAATCTGGTACTGCTAACTACCATGTTTTTTGCAGCTGCAAAGTCTATCAGCCTCATACCATTGCCAGATGTTTCACTATGGAGTCTGAATTTTCCGACTGTTGGGCCAAAGATATTCTCCTTTCCAATTTTGGCATTAAAATCGCCTAGTGTAATTTTAATGTCACGGTCATAAGTTTCTTCTAGGCGCTCGATAAATATATCTTTGGTCTGTTCGTTCTTACCTTCAGTGAAAGCATGAGCGCAAATAAAGTTGAATAATTTTGCTTTTAATCGAATTGCAGCGAGTCTTTCATTCACTGGGGTGAAGCTGGAGACCAGATGTTTTAACCTACGGCCAACTACAAATCCGCAATCAAACTCATGCTTTGTGTCATGGCAGCTATAATACAGTGCGTCACCTTTAGGTGTTGTTGTGACGCCTTTCCCGTTCCATCGTATTTCCTGTATGGCAGTAATGTCGGGCTTGTACTTTTCAAGTACATCTGCCAATGCGAAAACTGCATCTTCTCTATAAAGAGTGCGAACATTCCAGGTGCAGATTCACAGATCATGGTCCTTAAAACGTTTACGGGGTTCGTCAACTTTAGAGGGGTTTGCTTTTCCTTTCTTTCGTTTTTTCATAGTAGACTGTTTTTTCTAGCGGAGGGTTACTAACCCGACGCCCAAACCCAAGTTTTCAACGTTATTATGGGAGAACGCGCGGCACATGTTAGCTCACTACCTTTAACGGGTGTTAAAGGCAGTTCCCCTGGTGACCACTTGAAATGAAAGAGAGACCAAGATAAATCCTGGGCTTTGCCATGTTTAAGCCGGTCAGGACCGTTCCTTGGAATCTTCTATTCCCTACGTCACCCAAAAAGTTATTTTACACGTGGAAAATCAGAAGGGATCTTCTAATCATAGAAGGTATTTTGCCTGCAGAAGACCTTAAGGAGGTATTTATTTTTTCATAGAAAACCTTGTACTTCTTATCCACAATAGTTCACTTATCTTCAAAATTTCAGGGTCGTCTGCACAGTGGTTCAGAATTTGATTTCCTGGCCAAAGCCCCATATTTTTTAGCTGAGTATTTTCCATTTAATATCTATTTAACTATTTTATTATGTCTATTCTACCTCGTCGTACATTTTTAACTTTAAATTCAACTATTATCATCATCGTCATAAATGTCATATTATTTCACTCATTTTATGTACTTAAAATCCCACAAAACCGACCTGGACCATAAAACCTTAATGTTATTGCAAAATATTAATAATAAAATCACCAAAGTAACCGCTCATTACTTAATGCAGAAGTTTTGCTCGGAAAATTCAATTAACGCCTCAAAATGTACAACGTAAATTTTGTCATAAATTATAAATCCCTCAGAGCTGTGGTGTACGCAGCAACACAAATGGACGAATAAAACCTACAACGCCTTAAAGTATGCAATGGCTATGATGATGATGATGCTGATCCTGTGCCAAATACACAAATTGAACCACAATTGGTTCTTTCTCTTGTTGAGATGAGAAATTTTCTTTTAAATGCCTGGTTGGTGTTGCATTTTCTTTGACCGGGATTGTCGGCAGGCTTTAGCTTTGATTTAACGAAAAAAAAACTAATAAAAAGAAGCCTAGATTTCATCTTTCAAAGCTAAATGGAAACCAAAAAAAAGCGTACTTATAACAAACATATATTTCTTCTTAAGTAAGTAAAAAATCAAAAGAAGAAACAAATGAAAAAAAAACTAAGTCAAACCTTCTGAAATATGATCCATTATCTGCTCTTATGTTTCAACACTTTTTTTGTGTTTTTTGTTTGTTTCTTCTTTAACTTGACTTCGTTTTTATTTTTGTCATTTCTAACTTGAGTTTTTATTGCTCCCGACAAAATTCACTGCTTTCATGTGAATCAAGATAATGTTGACTACTTTCCTGAAGCTAAAGACAAAAAGCAAAGCGTTATGAACTAATTCTCGGGGAATCTGTTATCAGGTTTATTGAGTTGGCCAAACTTTGAAAAAGGGTTGTGAAATAGAAACTTTAAGAAGATATACCGTCCACCTTCTTAAAGATTCTATTTAGATTTAGGTTATTTCTGGAAAAATGTCAGTTTCTTGAGGGACAAATTCATTCTTTAAAAAATATAAATGGGAACATGTGGTCTAATTCATACATCTATTATTAACCGATTCTACTCGCTTTGAAACCTGTGACCCCGTTTACCAACAATCTATTTTTTATTAGATTTCCATTTTCTTATAACCCATTCCCAAATGACAAAAACCAGCAACAACCATCAATTCCACAAAACCCCTTCATGCTCTATTCTCATTCATTTTGAAATTATACAATGCCAGTAGCAAGCAGAGCAAAAAAGAAACTCAAAAGAAACACACAAACAACTCTGTAAATGCCACAGGGCTCATTTGAAAAATCTCACATACATAAGATTGTATGTAAAAGTGTGGGTGGTGGCGGTGCATTTGAGTTTTGGTATATTTAATACCCAAGGTTTTATATGTCTCAAGTGATACTTAAATATCCCGCGAGAGGAATGACTTGCATCAATATATGTAAGTACTCCTCCTAACACATATTTAAGCTGCATTAACCAAAAACCAAAAAAAAAAAAAAATATTTCGAAGAAGAGAGCACGACCCGAAAAACGATGGAAAGCTTATTATTGAAGTACAAAGACAATGAAGGAAATTTAAGTAGATGACAAACAAGAGAAGAGTTATTTTTAAGTATGTAATAAAAATTAAAGAGAACATTAAGGTGAGATTTGAGTTTATAAGGACACTGAAAATCTCAGTTTTTAACTTGTATTATCTAATCTAGATCTATGATAAAATATGTCAAGGTTAATATATGCGGTAGGGTAAGTACACCGATCAGTGAAATGAATATCGAGTGGTCCCACATGGGGTCTTCTATAGGCTTCAGAGGACCTCTGAAGTCTTCTATAGACAACAGAAGACCTCTTGATGTGTTCTATAGACAACAGAAGACCTCTTGATGTGTTCTATAGACAACAGAAGACCTCTTGATGTGTTCTATAGACAACAGAAGACCCCTTGAGAGAACCGAAAACTTCTTATGGTTTTCTATATACAAGAGAAAACCTCTTGAGATACTCTATAGATAACAGAAGATTCTAGAGATTGTAACGTGACCATTACATTTATGCCTTTTCCTTAAAAATCTTCATTACATTTATTCCTTTTCCTTAAAAATCCTTTTGCCACACACATAAGTATTTCGGTTTTGGACACCAGACGTCGTGAAGTGCTGGAGTTAACCGAGGATACACGAAGTTGACGTGTGCCAGTGTCCGCAGTCGCCTGCGGAAGCTTCCTGCGATTCGTTCGCTTCCGCGACTCGTTCGTTTCTATTGTGTACACGGCGATTCGTTCGCTTCCGCGACTCATTCGCTTCCGCGATTCGTTCGCTTCCGCGATTCGTTCTCTTCGCTCTAAATACGATCGTCTTCTCATTCCAGGCTGACTAAACCTAACGGCCCCAACGAGAACCACCAACCCGACTGCCACAGCCGAATCCAACGCCGAGGGTCATAACACGATCGCACAAAGCCGACGACACCTAGCCGAGTATCATCAGCCCGAGCCGAGGATTATCAACACGTCACACCAAGCCGACGACACTTAGCCGAGTATCATCAGCCCATGCCGAGGGTCATAGACACAATCACACCAAGCCGATTGCACTAAGTCGAGTGTTATCAATCCGAATACCACAAGCCGAGTCGCCTCAACACGACCACATCAACCCGAATATAACAAGCCGAGTCGCTTGAACTCGACTACATCAACCCGAATACAATAAGCAAAGTCGCTTCAACACGACTACACCAAGCCGAGTGTCATCACCCCGAAGACATCAACCCGAGTCGCTTCAACACAACAATACCAAGCCGAGTAACATCAACCCGAGTCGCTCCAACACGACTACACCAAGCCGAGTATCATCACCCTGAAGACATCAACCCGAGTCGCTTCAACGCGACTACACCAAGCCGAGTAACATCAACCCTAGACGCTCCAACACGACAACACTAAGCCGAGTTTCATCAAACCGAAGACATCAACCAGAGTCGCTTAAACACGACTACACCAAGCCGAGTCGATTCAACACGACTACAGAAACCAGAATGCAACCAGCTGAGTCGTTTGGTGCGAGTACTACAGCCGAGCATCAACACAACAACCACTACCACTGTGTACGATCGAGCCGACACCTGCCACCAGCGCACCGCCGAGCCAACTACCACAACTTTACCAACATCACTCTTCCTCTTGTCGCCGAAGACGGTTGACTGCGAGCCCACAGTAAGATTCCGTCCAGCTGAGACGAATGACCAACATATATAATTTCATATATCACATAAATATCCCCTTGTTAATCATAAATTAAGTACCAAGAGGTGATAATAAAGAATTGAATTGTCATCACTCGTGTTTTCACTTAAGGTTTCGTGGGTCCTTGAGTTGACCCTGGCTGCGACTGAACTCACCTCAGCCTTAGACAAAACCCTCGATATAGGATATTCTACAGGGAACAGAAGGCTTCTTGAGATATTATAAAGACAACAGAGAACCTCTTGAGGTCTTCTATAGATAACGGAAAACCCCTTGATTTCTTCTATAGACATGAGAAAATCTCTTGAGGTCTTTAGTACACAACAGAGACCTCCTCGAAGTCTTCAGAAGTTGGAAGAAGGGTAAAAAGGAATACTGTGTGATCATAACCCTTGACGTTAAAAATACTTTTAATACAGCAAACTGGGAAAACATCGTGAATGCCCTCATTGACCTCAACATCCCACTTTACCTAGTAGCTATAATCAAATACTATTTTCGACAAAGGGGTTTAATATATGAATCAGACGAAGGAGTCAAAGCACATAATATCACAGGAGGAATTCCAAAATGGTCAGTTCTGGGACCCCTCTCGGGGAACATTATGTATGATGGGGTTCTAAGATTAAACCTGACAGAAAAATCTAATATTATCGGGTTTGCGGACGATATAGCTTTGGCGATAGTAGCAAAGACTATAGAAGAGGAGAAAATAGTATCAGAAACCACCATTAACGTCGTTAAATCTTGGCTTAACTCAAGGTGATTGCAATTTGCAGTACATAAAACGGAAGCCATCCTTATAACAAGCCGCAAAAATGTGGAGTACCTTGAACGCAAAAGGAGTCCACTTGTGATCTTCTGTAGAAAAGAGAACACCTCAACAGATGACCTCTTGAAGTATTCTACAGACAACAGAAGATCTCTAGAGGTCTTCAAAGACAACAGAATGCCTCTTGATGTCTTCTACAGACAACATAAAACCTATTAAGATCTTCTAATGACAACAGAAGACCTCTTGGGGTCTTCTTTAGGCAACCGAAATCCTCTTAATGTCTTCTCTGGACAGCAGACGACTTCTTGAAGTCTCCTATAGACAGGAGAAGACCAATTAATGCCTTCTTTATACAACAGAAGACCTTTTTAGGACTTCTGTAGACAACAGAAGACCTCTTTTGGACTTCTGTAAGCAACAGCAGATCTTTTAAGGCCTTCTATAGACAACTGAAGATCTTTTGAAGTCTTCAATAGACAACAGAAGATCTTTTGAGGTCTTATCTAAAAAACAGAAGACCTCTTGAGGTCTTCTGTAGAAAACAGAAGACCTCTTGAGGTCTTCTCTAGAAAACAGAAGATCTTTTGAGGTCTTATCTAAAAAACAGAAGACCTCTTGAGGTTTTAGAAAACAGAAGACCTTTGGGGTCTTCTATAGACAGCAGATGAACTCTTGAGAACTTCTATAGACAACAGAATATCTCTTGAGACCTTCTATATACCCTTCTGTTGTCAGAAGATCTCTTGAGGTTTTCTACAGACATACTTACTTAACTGGCGCATTACAGAACATTTGTTCCATAGACCGAACTAAGAAAATATCTCCAATTCTCTCTGTTTTTCGCTTCGCTTTCTGGAATACCGGGCCTTTTCATTTCTTCATCCACTTGTATGCTCCATCGAAGCTTAGGCCTGCCGATTCTGCGTGCACCGCCATGTGGCATGTATTCATACGCCTTTTTAGCGGGTTCATCATTGCTCATTCTTATGATATGGCCTAGCCAAAGCAATCGTTGCATCTCGATACTTTTAACTTTGTTCATGTCTTTGTATAGCAGATACAGCTCGTGGTTCATACGACGTCGATATTCACCGTCAACGCAAATCGGCCCGTAGATCTTTCGAAGAATTTCCTCTCAAACACACCAAGCACTGCCTTATCTGCTTGCGCAAGTACCCATGCTTCGGAGCCATACATTAGCACGGGTAGTATCAACGTTTTGTATAGAGTTATTTTTGTTTGACGAGTTGTGGCTTTGTTTTTAAAGTGCTTACTTAAGCCAAAGTAGCATCTGTTGGCAAATACAATTCTTCTTCTTATTTCAGAACTGATGCTGTTTTTTGTGTTTATGGCAGTGCCGAGGTAGACGAAGTCTTTAACTACCTCAAAATTATAGGTACCAACTTTCACAGTTGGTCCGAGTTCTATGGACGCTTTGCGCGTCGACACCATCAATTTGGTCTTTTCGCCGTTCACCGCCAGACCCACTTTCGCAGATTCTGCTTTGACCTTCCTAAAGGTATCAGGTACTTCCTTAACTGATCGTCCCATGATGTCTATGTCATCAGCATAAGCAAGTAACATGTGGCTATTGGTGTAAATTGTGCCATTTCTTTTGACATTTGCATCTCGTATTACCTTTTCCAGCAGGATGTTGAATAGGTCACACGAAAGGCTGTCTCCTTGTCTGAAACCTCTTTTGGTACTGAACTGTTCGGAGAGGTTCTTTTCAATTTTAACTGAGGACCTAGTATCAGTTAAAGTTATCATACAAAGCCGGATGTTTTTGCGGGGATACTAAATTCAGACATGGCATGGAATACCTTTGATCGGTGGGGAATGGCGAATGCTGCTTTATAATCGACAAAAAGGTGATATGTGTCGATCTGCATCTCTTGGGTCTTTTCCAGGATTTGCCGCAGGGTAAATATCTGGTCAATGGTGGACTTGCCAGGTCTAAAGCCACATAGGTATGGTCCAATTATTTCATTAACACTATCTTATAGGCAATAGGGAGAAGACTTATGCCCCTATAGTTGGAGCTCACAGTCTTATCTCCTTTCTTGTGGACGGGACACAGGATGTTCAGGTTTCAATCGTCGGGTACGCGTTCTTCCTGCCAGATGGAGCTATGCATACACCTTATCAGCGCGTCGCCTCCGGTTTTAAACAGCTCGGCTGGTGAGCCATCGGCTCCTGATGATTTATTATTATTCAGCCGGTTGATTGCTGTTTTTACCTCATCTTGGCCGGGCGGTATACATTCTATACCATCTTTTGGGATTGGATATGTGGTATCATCGTCTTCGCTACTATTGGATACCAGCAGATTGGAGAAATGTTCCTTCCATATCCTGAACACGCTATCTGTATCTGTTACCAGATTACCTTGCTAGTCTCTACAGGAGGATGTGCCTGTACCAAAGCCATCTGTTTGATGTTTTCACTCTTTGGTAGAATTTTCGGACTTCATTCTGGCTCCTGTACATCTCGATTTTTTTCACACTCCCGCTTTTCTTGCGGAAAATACGTTTTTCTTCTCTCCTTTTCTCCCGATATCTCTCTCGTGCGCTACGCGTTGCTACTGATTGTAAAGTAGCTCTATATACCGAATTTTTCCCTTCGGTAGCAGCACGACACTCCTGGTCATACCATGAATTCCTTTGTGGAGGTCTCTGGTATCCAAGTATGGATTTTGCGGCTGTTTGCATGGAGTGGGCAATATGTTGTCATTGTGTTGTTATGTTATCGGGACAAGGAGTGCTCTCATTAAGCAATTGGGCTAGTTGAGTGGAATATGCTGTGGCTATCTGTTGTGTTTGCAGCCTATCGATGTCCAACATCCGTGTTTGCAACGTTTAGACAGCTACGTACCTTTGCTGCAACAAAGTAGTGGTCCGAATCAATGTTTGCGCCTTGGAACGATCGTACATCCAACACGATCGATGAATACCTTCCATCCATCACAACATGATCAATTTGATTACTTGTTCTTTGATCTGGAGACAGCCAGGTGCCCTTATGAATATCGAAATGATTAAAGCTGGTACTGCTAACTGCAGCTGCAAAGTCTATCAGCCTCATACCATTGTCAGATGTTTCACTGTGGAGACTGAAATTCCCGACTGTTGGGCCAAAGATATTCTCCTTTCCAATTTTGGCATTAACATCGCCTAGAATAATTTTAATGTCATGGGCAGGGCAACGTCATATTTGTCTTCTAAGCGCTCGTAAAATATATCTTTGGTCTGCTCGTCCTTGCCTTCAGTGGGAGCATGAACGCAAATAAATCTGATGTTGAAGGAATTAGCTTTTATTCGAATTGCAGCAAATCTTTCATTCACTGGGGTGAAGCTGGATACCAGATATTTTAGTCTCCGACTAACTACAAATCCGCAACCAAACTCATGCTTTACGTCATCCCAGCTATAATACATTGCGTCACCTTTAGGTGTTGTTGTGACGCCTTTCCCAATCCATCGTATTTCCAGTATGGCAGTAATATCGGCCTTCTACTTTTCATGTACGTCTGCCAATGCGAAGACTGCACCTTCTCTAAAAAGAGTGCGAACATTCCAGGTGCAGATTCGCAGATCATGGTCCTTAAGACGTTTGCGGGGTTTGTTTTTCTTTTCTTTCGTTTTTTCATAGTAGGCTGTTTTTTTCTAGGGGAGGGCTACTAACTCGGCGCCCAAACACAAGTTTTTAACGTTCTTATGGGTGAACGCGTGGCACATGTTAGCTCACTACCTTTTACGGGTGCTAAAAGCAGTTCCCCAGGTGACACCACGGGGAGGTCAGTGTCCACTTGAGATGAAAGAGGGACCAAGATAAATCCTGGGCTTTGCCATATTAAAACCGGTCAGGACCGTTCCTTGGTATCTTCTATAGACTACAGAAGACTGCAGAAGAAATCTTGAGAACTTCTATAAACGACAGAAAACCTCTTGAGACCTCGTTTAGACGCTTCTGCTGTCAAAAAATCTTTTGAAGTCCTCGTAATGACCTCCTAAATGTTCTATAGACAGCATAAGACCTCTTGAGGTCTTCTATAGACAACAGAATAACTCTTTGATCGATCTAACCACCTTTTTCCGCGGGAGGAATATTCAAATATCAGCCACTGAATGTAGGGCCACTATATAGGCAGCAAAACACATTTTGATTAGTTCCATAGACAACGGAATACCTCTTGAGGTCTCGTGTAGACAACAGAAGATCTCTGTAAGCAACAGAATACCCCTTGAATGCTTCTATAGACTACGGAAGATCTGTGGGATCTTCAATAGACAACAGAGGGTCATCTACTTTATTTTGTCACTGTCGATTTTTAGAGCGTCTGCGTGATTATCAAGAAGCATGAACTTATTTCGATGAACATTTTACACAACTCCCGAACAGGTTTTTATACCCTATACCACAATGTGGAAAAGGGTATTATAACTTTGTTTTGGTAAAAATTCATGTAACACCGCGAAATATTCGTCGGGGACCCCCAATGTGGTATACCAATCTTCATATCTCGACGAGATAAAGCGATTTTGAGATGTGTGTCCGTCCGTCAGTCCGTCCGTCCGTCTGTCCATTATAAATTGTAAACACGCTCCAGGCCGCAATTATGGACCGATCGTCGCGAAATTTTGTATGGAGGTCGGGTTCAAATCAGAATAGATCCCTATTCTTATTGGTGTTGATCGTGAAATATTTAGCGGGTGAAATGGACCAAAAACATAATATTTATCCAATTTTCTAGCGGCTCTGTAGGTCTCAATAATAGTCCGATCAACGCGTAATTTTAAATAAGGTAAGAGTATATCACAAAGGAGAAGCTTGCAATTTGAGATGGCGATCGGATAATATTTAGAGTGTTAAATGGACCAAAACTTTTGTGTGAAAATTGTGAAAATTTTTAATATACAGCTTATATCATAATTCCTGGAAGTGACATTCCGGACAAGTGAGATATACTTGAAAGTGGAACGCTTGACCTTTCAATTGATGCCGATTATGTTGGTGTGCATGATCAGATAACAGAGTTACAGCCTAATATATTCCGTTATTTGTTTGTAGTGTAATAATAAACCCGCTAGAAGTCGCAATTATACATCAATAGTCACGAAATTTTGCACCGGGTAAGAGTATAGGTCGAAAAAGATACCTACAATTTTGAATCATGATCTGATATTCTTTAGCGGGTGAAATGGACCATTACTTTTGTATGAAAAATATACAAAATTTATTTTTGGTCGATATTTTAATTCCTTGAGGACATATATATTTCGCAAAGTAGCCTACATATGAAAAAAAACTACTGACCTTTCCTCTGATGTAAATTGCAATAAAGTGTTTGCTAGGTAACGGGCCTACTGCCTAATATATAGTGAGTTCTGTGTAGAGAACCACATTTTTATCCCATGCTACTTATTGTCTCTCCAAAAGTTTATGTAACACCACGAAATATTCGTCCTGGACCCCTTATTTGGTATGCCAAAATTCATATCTCGACGAGATAAAGCGATTTAGCGATGTGTGTCCGTCCATTAAAAATTGTAAACAAGATTAAGGCCGCAATTATGGACCGATTGTAACGAATTTTGTAAGGGGGTTGGGTTCGGGCCAGAATAGAAATGATTAGTTTTTGGTGATGATCGCGAAATGTTCAGGGGATGAAATGGACCAAAAACAAAATTTTAACCAATTTTGTAGCGGCCCTGTAGGTCAAAATAATAACCCGCAAAATTTTAAACAAAGTTTGAGTTTATGATGGAGAAGAAGCG
>NW_027412088.1:180184873-180300411 GCF_047663935.1 Musca autumnalis
TTAGTACTATTTGGATTTGATTGAACGTATAAAGCTGGAAACTTGAATTTTTGGAATTAAGATTACTGTTGAAGAGTAGGATTGAGATATGAGGGCGGTTTTGAAATTCGCACTTATGTGTACGAAAAGTACTAAAGTGTACTAAATTTGGTACAATTTGGATTTGGGTGAATGGATAGAAGTCGAATCCTGAAATTTTGAATTATTATTACTGTTAGAGTAGATGATTGAGGTAGTTTTGGAAATTCGTATTTATGCGTACGAAAATACTAAATGGCACTAAATTTGGTACAATTTGGATTTGGATGAACGGATAGAGCTGGAAATGTGAAATTTGGAATAATGATTACTGGTGAAGTTTAGGATTTGAGATATGAAGGTGGTTTTGGAAATTCGTACGAAAAATACTGAATGGTACTAAATTTGTACAATTTGGATTCTGGTGAACGGAAAGAGCTAGAAAAGTGAAATTTGGAGTAGTGATTATTGTTGGAGTATGAGAAATTCGAGTATTGGAAATTCGTACTAATGTGCACGAAGAGTTTTAAATGGTACTAAATTTAGTACAATTTGGATTTTAGAGAACGGAAAGAGCTAGAATTCTGGCATTTGGAATTAAGATTATTGTTGGAGTATAGAATTGAGGTAGTTTTGGAAATTCGTACTTAAATGTACGAAAAGGACAAAATAGTACCAAATTTGGTCAAATTTTTTGGATTAGGGTGAACGGATAGGGCTAGAATCCTGAAATTTGGCATATGATTACTGTTGGAGTATGGGGAAACTCGAGTATTGAAAATTCGTATTTATGTGTACGAAAAGTACTAAATGGTACTAAATTTGGTACAATTTAGATTTGAGTGAAGGGTAGAGCTTGAAACCTGAAATTTGGAATTAAGATTACTGTTAAAGTCTATGATTGAGATTTTATTGATCGGATAGATATGGAACTCTGAAATTTGGAAATAAGATTAATGTTGGAGTATAGGATTGAGGTAGTTTTGGAAATTCGTACTTATTGTGTAAAAAAAGTACTAAATGGTACTAAATTTGGTACAGTTTGGATGTGGTGCACGCATCGAGCTAAAATTCTGAAAAATAGAATTAAGATTACTGTTGGAGTGGAGGATTGAGAACGTTATTGAAATTCGTACTTTCCTACGAAAAGTATTAAATGGCTACTAAATTTGGTATATGAACAGAGGTGGAATTCGGAAATTTGGTATAAGGGGTGGTGTTGGGTTGAGATATGAATGTGGTTGTGGTACATAAGTAAAGGTAAAGATGAAAGGTAGAGCTGAAATTGTGAAATTCGGTATAAGGATATCGGTTGACGTTTAGAGTGGAGATAAAGATGAGGTTTTTGAAAATTTGTACTTACATATGTATACGAAAAGTACTAAATACTACTATAATTGGTTTTGGGAGAACGTATAGAGCTGTAAATAAGTATCGCGGTTGGGATATAGTGTTGGATATAGGGGTGTAATTTTTGAAACTTATACCTATTATAAGTACTGAAATTGGTACCGTTTTGGTGTTGCATGAAGGGACCAGCTATGTCTCTGAATTTCGATTTTTTATATTAGGATTTGTTTTGGTGTTTTAGATAAGGAGTTTCCCAATTATCAATACAAATTCTGAAATAAGGTGTGGAGGTCGCTGAGGGCTGAGTTATTCAGGTCGTGTTAGAAATACGAAAAGTACAAAATGGTACTAAGTTCGGTGTTGGGTGTAGCAATGAAGCTGGAGTTATATAATTAGTGTGCGAAAAAGTTCTATAGTGCAATAAATTTGGTATTGGGCTAAGGAATGGAAGTGGAATTCTGATTTCTTATTTATTTGTCAGGTTCACTGTTAGTGGTGGTCGTAAATAAAAATTCTAGAAGTACTAAATTATACTAAATATTGAAGAACTGGTATTGAGTGAACCGACAAATGAAATTTGTTATGAAAATCCGCCTTTAAAAGCTATGAAATGTTTCTACATGTAATACCATTGGCATTGGGCGAACATGTAGAGCTAAAACAGTAAAATTTGAGTTAAGGTCCTGGATTTTTAAAATTCTACTGAATAGTGTACTATTGGTTTTATGCTAACGAGAAGGTGGTTCTGAATAATGCACTGAAATCAAAAAGTCAAACGTATCTCATAAAAAAAATATTTTTTTTTAATCTGGACGTTTTTGTAAGTTAATTTGAAATCATAGGTCAATACGACCTAGAACAAGAAGAGAACAAAAAGGCCTACATTAAAATCTCAAAAAATAACTGTAATATAGGGGCTATGTCAAACCGTGCGCATTAAGTAACATTTTTTGTATAAAGATTTTCTACATGTTGATATCACAATTCCGAAATTAGAGCAACTTCGGTTACAAAATGTGAATCAAATGTTCAAAATACCCGTACCGTGGACTGAAATTAAGAATGAGGGTCGGTGTTGATGTGATACGATAAGGTCTTTTTTTTTTTTGTGAATTCGAACCAAAGTGTTTCATACACCTTTACTGACTTTACATTACTTAAATGAATTTATAATATATAATTGTTCCACAAACATGCCAGAAGGATAAGGAAGACTTCTCTCATATTAATGAGTGCACTCCGATTCATATTATCTCAGTGATGTGGGACCTACTGTTTATCGCCGTGTTCCGAACGGCGTGTCTTAAGGCACCATTTTAGAGAAGTTTTACATGGCCGTTGAAAATTTGATTTCGGGAATCGAATCGCAGACCTTCTGGGTGCAAGGCGGGTGTGCATACCATCAATTTAAATGGAAGTTTTAGTGTTCCTATTCTAAATAAATAAATAAATATGAATGAATGAATGAATAAATGAAATGAATGAATGAATGAATGAATGAATGAATGAATGAATGAATGAATGAATGAATGAATGAATGAATGAATGAATGAATGAATGAATGAATGGATGAATGAATGAATGAATGAATGAATGAATGAATGAATGAATGAATGAATGAATGAATGAATGAATGAATGAATGAATGAATGAATGAATGAATGAATGAATGAATGAATGAATGAATGAATGAATGAATGAATGAATGAATGAATGAATGAATGAATAAATAAATAAATACATAAATAAAAACTGTAATAAATTATAAATAGTAATAAATTAGGAATAAAACTTACCATAGTATTTGTGAACATTGAAAAATGGGATTACCAGGCAGGACTATAGAAAAAGTTTGGAGTTTCAATTAACTGACATAATTTCGCATATGCATTTATCTAATGAAGTGCGATATATATACTAGTTCCCAAGCTTTGCCTTCGTCTGCCACAAAATAACATTCAATACGCCTGAAGATCGGCTTAACCACCCGTGAAACGTAGCATAATGGTTGAATACGTGGGACTTCGGTAGACTCCTAATTTTTCAATGTATATAATGGTCTAATAAGCTCAACTCGAAAGAGAATTAATTAAATAAATTATAATAGTTAGCAATTCTTCTTAGACCAATTGATATTTTTATATAAATTTGTTTTTTTTTTAATTTCATTTATTAGCCCCTCCAATTTAATATTTATTTTTATTTCCTTTTAAAACTGTTTTTATGGATCGCACACCTAAAAACACCTTTTTAATTGGCAGCAATTATTTTCGATTTTAATGTGAAATCAAATAAAATTCTATTACCAAATTCCCTGTGTGTTTGGTTTTTTATTGGATCCTGAAAAATATGATTTTTATCCTAATTGAATTTCAAATATTTTTCCTTATCTTTTTGTGAAATCATTTTGTTATCGATTTAGCATTTCATTTGGCATTACCTTTTTTCCTGTTTTTGTGTTTGGCAAAGCCATAATCAATAACATAAAAATTTATTTGCCACTTATATTGCCATTTAACGCTAGCATTGTGTTAATATTCTAACAGAATTGTTTAGCACATAATTTTTTGGAATATTTTCACAATTACATACATAAACTTAAAGGTATACTATATTTGTTATATCGATTGAAACATATTAAAAATCAGTGACACTTGTTTGGATTACAGTTATCAGAGCCCATGTCGGTTTCAAGTTGGATGATGAAATGGAAGTTATACAACATTCAAAAATGAATATATTATTTGAGATTTCCTTCTAAATACCTAATATTGGAAAGATTTTTCTCCCATTTTTTAGTACTTAATTACTTATTTATTTAAGTAATCTCCCAAACATCCAAATTCACATTCCCCTTCATTTTGTACCGCATTTGATATTCGACAATTTTTATTTAATTTTTCCATTTAATTTAACATGGCAATTATTTTAAATGTCCATCAAAGAAGCTTTGTGTTATTTTGTTTTTAAACATTTATAATATCGTTTTCCTTTGTGATTCCAGTTTTTTGTCGGCTTTAGGTTAAAATGTGCAGCAAATCAGTTTCATAATTGTAGATAAAAATCAAAATCACTTTTTATAACAACACAAGTTCAACGAGCTTGGTATAAATTAGAGGATTTTCAAATATTTTTTTGCAATATAAAAATAAAAACAAGAACAAGCTATGCTTTCAAAGAAGGTGGCTTTAGTTGATGATATTGAGATATTGTACTGCACTTATGGTTGGTCCCTGATGTTCGCCTAACCTATGTATATTCTGCCATAAAACTTATTCAGACATTTAGCAGTTGATCCTTACATTAAAGACACTTCATATGCCTCGGGATTATGGACCTTGATGTGGTCAGTTTATGGGCTTTTCCATAAAAGTTTTTAATTTCTGTACAAGGGCTATAAAGAATTTTAATTTAAAGGTAATTTCCTTAAACAGGAGCTTAAAGAAGAGCTTTCAGAGGTCTAAATAGAAACCTTTTCAAAGATTTAGAACTTTCCAAAGGACTTCAATCAAACGAGGTCCTTTTTAAAGCAATTCTATCAATAGGAGACCGTTGAATGGATCCATCTGGTATTCTGCCTATAGAAGACTACCCCTAGGTCTTTGGTCTATAAGGGTCTTTTCAAAGGTATTCTGTCCATAGAAGACCTTTCAAAGGGTTTCTATTCCTAGAAGATCCGTTAAAGGTCTTCTATATACATACGACTTTTTAATGTCTTCGGCCAATACAATCCATTGGAGACATTTTAAACTTCTATGGTCCATAGAGGATTTTTCAAAGGTCTGTCTATATAGGTCTTTTAGAGGACTTCCATCTAAAGATGACTTTTTAGTGGTCTTCTGTCAACAGAAATATGTCAAAAGTTTAAAACTTTTCCTTTCAAAGGTCGTTCTTCTATCATTAGAAGATCTTCTGTGCTCTCCATATGAGACTTTCAAACCTTTTAAAGGTTTAGCACTCTTCACTGAAAAGTTCTCAATGGTCTTCTCTCTATATAAAGTTAAAAGTCTTCGGTATTCAGAGAGCGTTTATAAAGTCTTCTGTTTTAAAGGGGACTCCTTTCTCCATAGACATATTACAATTCTTTATGAAGAGAATAAAGGACTTTTTAGGGATATATATCAACAGAACTACTTTTAAAGTTTAACACATTTTGATTTAGACCTTCTGGAGAATAGATTCGAAGTTATGTACGGAAGGTAGTTCATGTGTGGATTTATAAAAAAATTTTTTTTAAACACCCAAAGACCTCCAAACGTGGATTTATAAAAATATTTTTTTAAACACCCAAAGACCTCCAAGCGTGGATTTATAAAAATATTTTTTTAAACACCCAATGACCTCCAAGCGTGGATTATAAAATATTTTTTTAAACACCCAAAGACCTCCAAGCGTGGATTTATAAAAATATTTTTTTAAACACCCAAAGACCTCCAAGCGTGCATTTATAAAAATATTTTTTTAAACACCCAAAGACCTCCAAGCGTGGATTTATAAAAATATTTTTTTAAACACCCAAAGACCTCCAAGCGTGCATTTATAAAAATATTTTTTTAAACACCCAAAGACCTCCAAGCGTGGATTTATAAAAATATTTTTTTAAACACCCAAAGACCTCCAAGCGTGGATTTATAAAAATATTTTTTTAAACACCCAAAGACCTCCAAGCGTGGATTTATAAAAATATTTTTTTAAACACCCAAAGACCTCCAAGCGTGGATTATAGAAATATTTTTTTAAACACCCAAAGACCTCCAAGCGTGGATTTATAAAAATATTTTTTTAAAACACCCAAAGACCTCCAAGCGTGGATTTATAAAAACGATTTTTTAAAACACCCAAAGACCTCCTAGCGTGGATTTATAAAAACGATTTTTTAAAACACCCAAAGACCTCCAAGCGTGGGATTTATAAAAACGATTTTTTAAACACCCAAAGACCTCCAAGCGTGGATTTATAAAAACGATTTTTTAAACACCCAAAGACCTCCAAGCGTGGATTTATAAAACGATTTTTTAAACACCCAAAGACCTCCAAGCGTGGATTTATAAAAACGATTTTTTAAACACCCAAAGACCTCCAAGCGTGGATTTATAAAAACGATTTTTTAAACACCCAAAGACCTCCAAGCGTGGATTTATAAAAACGATTTTTTAAACACCCAAAGACCTCCAAGCGTGGATTTATAAAAACGATTTTTAAACACCCAAAGACCTCCAAGCGTGGATTTATAAAAACGATTTTTAAACACCCAAAGACCTCCAAGCGTGGATTTATAAAAACGATTTTTTAAACACCCAAAGACCTCCAAGCGTGGATTTATAAAAACGATTTTTTAAACACTCAAAGACCTCCAAGCGTGGATTTATAAAAACGATTTTTTAAACACCCAAAGACCTCCAAGCGTGGATTTATAAAAACGATTTTTTAAACACCCAAAGACCTCCAAGCGTGGATTTATAAAAACGATTTTTTAAACACCCAAAGACCTCCAAGCGTGGATTTTATAAAACGATTTTTTAAACACCCAAACCCTCCAAGCGTGGATTTATAAAAACGATTTTTAAACACCCAAAGACCTCCAATCGTGGATTTATAAAACGATTTTTTAAACACCCAAAGACCTCCAAGCGTGGATTTATAAAAACGATTTTTTAAACACCCAAAGACCCCCAAGCGTGGATTTATAAAAATATTTTTTTAAACACCCAAAGACCCCCAAGCGTGGATTTATAAAAATATTTTTTTAAACACCCAAAGACCTCCATATTATTTTAAACAACCCAAAGACCTCCAATCGTGTATTTATAAAAACGATTTTTTTAAATACCCAAAGACCTCCAAGCGTGGATTTATAAAAATATTTTTTTAAACACCCAAAGACCTCCAAGCGTGGATTTATAAAAATATTTTTTTAAACACCCAAAGACCTCCAAGCGTGGATTTATAAAAATATTTTTTTTAAACACCCAAAGACCTCCAAGCGTGGATTTATAAAAATTATTTTTTAAACACCCAAAGACCTCCAAGCGTGGATTTATAAAAATATTTTTTTAAACACCCAAAGACCTCCAAGCGTGGATTTATAAAAATATTTTTTAAACACCCAAAGACCTCCAAGCGTGGATTTATAAAAATATTTTTTAAACACCCAAAGACCTCCAAGCGTGGATTTATAAAAATATTTTTTCAAACACCCAAAAGACCCTCCAAGCGTTGGATTTGTAAAATATTTTTTAAACACCCAAAGACCTCCAAGCGTGGATTTATAAAAAATATTTTTTTAAACACCCAAAGACCTCCAAGCGTGGATTTATAAAAATTTTTAAACACCCAAAGACCTCCAAGCGTGGATTTATAAAAATATTTTTTTAAACACCCAAAGAGCTCCAAGCGTGTATTTTTTTTAAATATTTTGTTATACACCCAAAGACCTCCATATTATTTTAAACACCCAAAGACCTCCAAGCGTGGATTTATAAAAATATTTTTTTAAACACCCAAAGACCTCCAAGCGTGGATTTATAAAAATATTTTTTTAAACACCCAAAGACCTCCAAGCGTGGATTTATAAAAATATTTTTTTAAACACCCAAAGACCTCCAAGCGTGGATTTATAAAAATATTTTTTTAAACACCCAAAGACCTCCAAGCGTGGATTTATAAAAATATTTTTTAAACACCCAAAGACCTCCAAGCGTGGATTTATAAAAATATTTTTTTAAACACCCAAAGACCTCCAAGCGTGGATTTATAAAAATATTTTTTTAAACACCCAAAGACCTCCAAGCGTGGATTTATAAAAATATTTTTTTAAACACCCAAAGACCTCCAAGCGTGGATTTATAAAAATATTTTTTTAAACACCCAAAGACCTCCAAGCGTGGATTTATAAAAATATTTTTTTAAACACCCAAAGACCTCCAAGCGTGGATTTATAAAAATATTTTTTTAAACACCCAAAGACCTCCAAGCGTGGATTTATAAAAATATTTTTTTAAACACCCAAAGACCTCCAAGCGTGGATTTATAAAAATATTTTTTTAAACACCCAAAGACCTCCAAGCGTGGATTTATAAAAATATTTTTTTAAACACCCAAAGACCTCCAAGCGTGGATTTATAAAAATATTTTTTAAACACCCAAAGACCTCCAAGCGTGGATTTATAAAAATATTTTTTTAAACACCCAAAGACCTCCAAGCGTGGATTTATAAAAATATTTTTTTAAACACCCAAAGACCTCCAAGCGTGGATTTATAAAAATATTTTTTTAAACACCCAAAGACCTCCAAGCGTGGATTTATAAAAATATTTTTTTAAACACCCAAAGACCTCCAAGCGTGGATTTATAAAAATATTTTTTTAAACACCCAAAGACCTCCAAGCGTGGATTTATAAAAATATTTTTTTAAACACCCAAAGACCTCCAAGCGTGGATTTATAAAAATATTTTTTTAAACACCCAAAGACCTCCAAGCGTGGATTTATAAAAATATTTTTTAAACACCCAAAGACCTCCAAGCGTGGATTTATAAAAATATTTTTTTAAACACCCAAAGACCTCCAAGCGTGGATTTATAAAAATATTTTTTTAAACACCCAAAGACCTCCAAGCGTGGATTTATAAAAATATTTTTTTAAACACCCAAAGACCTCCAAGCGTGGATTTATAAAAATATTTTTTTAAACACCCAAAGACCTCCAAGCGTGGATTTATAAAAATATTTTTTTAAACACCCAAAGACCTCCAAGCGTGGATTTATAAAAATATTTTTTTAAACACCCAAAGACCTCCAAGCGTGGATTTATAAAAATATTTTTTTAAACACCCAAAGACCTCCAAGCGTGGATTTATAAAAATATTTTTTTAAACACCCAAAGACCTCCAAGCGTGGATTTATAAAAATATTTTTTTAAACACCCAAAGACCTCCAAGCGTGGATTTATAAAAATATTTTTTTAAACACCCAAAGACCTCCAAGCGTGGATTTATAAAAATATTTTTTTAAACACCCAAAGACCTCCAAGCGTGGATTTATAAAAATATTTTTTTAAACACCCAAAGACCTCCAAGCGTGGATTTATAAAAATATTTTTTTAAACACCCAAAGACCTCCAAGCGTGGATTTATAAAAATATTTTTTTAAACACCCAAAGACCTCCAAGCGTGGATTTATAAAAATATTTTTTTAAACACCCAAAGACCTCCAAGCGTGGATTTATAAAAATATTTTTTAAACACCCAAAGACCTCCAAGCGTGGATTTATAAAAATATTTTTTTAAACACCCAAAGACCTCCAAGCGTGGATTTATAAAAATATTTTTTTAAACACCCAAAGACCTCCAAGCGTGGATTTATAAAAATATTTTTTTAAACACCCAAAGACCTCCAAGCGTGGATTTATAAAAATATTTTTTTAAACACCCAAAGACCTCCAAGCGTGGATTTATAAACATATTTTTTAAACACCCAAAGACCTCCAAGCGTGGATTTATAAAAATATTTTTTTAAACACCCAAAGACCTCCAAGCGTGGATTTATAAAAATATTTTTTTAAACACCCAAAGACCTCCAAGCGTGGATTTATAAAAATATTTTTTTAAACACCCAAAGACCTCCAAGCGTGGATTTATAAAAATATTTTTTTAAACACCCAAAGACCTCCAAGCGTGGATTTATAAAAATATTTTTTTAAACACCCAAAGACCTCCAAGCGTGGATTTATAAAATATTTTTTTAAACACCCAAAGACCTCCAAGCGTGGATTTATAAAAATATTTTTTTAAACACCCAAAGACCTCCAAGCGTGGATTTATAAAAATATTTTTTTAAACACCCAAAGACCTCCAAGCGTGGATTTATAAAAATATTTTTTTAAACACCCAAAGACCTCCAAGCGTGGATTTATAAAAATATTTTTTTAAACACCCAAAGACCTCCAAGCGTGGATTTATAAAAATATTTTTTTAAACACCCAAAGACCTCCAAGCGTGGATTTATAAAAATATTTTTTTAAACACCCAAAGACCTCCAAGCGTGGATTTATAAAAATATTTTTTTAAACACCCAAAGACCTCCAAGCGTGGATTTATAAAAATATTTTTTTAAACACCCAAAGACCTCCAAGCGTGGATTTATAAAAATATTTTTTTTAAACACCCAAAGACCTCCAAGCGTGGATTTATAAAAATATTTTTTTAAACACCCAAAGACCTCCAAGCGTGGATTTATAAAAATATTTTTTTAAACACCCAAAGACCTCCAAGCGTGGATTTATAAAAATATTTTTTTAAACACCCAAAGACCTCCAAGCGTGGATTTATAAAAATATTTTTTTAAACACCCAAAGACCTCCAAGCGTGGATTTATAAAAATATTTTTTTAAACACCCAAAGACCTCCAAGCGTGGATTTATAAAAATATTTTTTTAAACACCCAAAGACCTCCAAGCGTGGATTTATAAAAATATTTTTTTAAACACCCAAAGACCTCCAAGCGTGGATTTATAAAAATATTTTTTTAAACACCCAAAGACCTCCAAGCGTGGATTTATAAAAATATTTTTTTAAACACCCAAAGACCTCCAAGCGTGGATTTATAAAAATATTTTTTTAAACACCCAAAGACCTCCAAGCGTGGATTTATAAAAATATTTTTTTAAACACCCAAAGACCTCCAAGCGTGGATTTATAAAAATATTTTTTTAAACACCCAAAGACCTCCAAGCGTGGATTTATAAAAATATTTTTTTAAACACCCAAAGACCTCCAAGCGTGGATTTATAAAAATATTTTTTTAAACACCCAAAGACCTCCAAGCGTGGATTTATAAAAATATTTTTTTAAACACCCAAAGACCTCCAAGCGTGGATTTATAAAAACGATTTTTTAAACACCCAAAGCCTCCATGCGTGGATTTATAAAAACCATTTTTTAAACACCCAAAGACCTCCAAGCGTGGATTTATAAAAATATTTTTTTAAACACCCAAAGACCTCCATGCGTGGATTTATAAAAACCATTTTTTAAACACCCAAAGACCTCCAAGCGTGGATTTATAAAAATATTTTTTTAAACACCCAAAGACCTCCATGCGTGGATTTATAAAAACCATTTTTTAAACACCCAAAGACCTCCAAGCGTGGATTTATAAAAATATTTTTTTAAACACCCAAAGACCTCCAAGCGTGGATTTATAAAAATATTTTTTTAAACACCCAAAGACCTCCAAGCGTGGATTTATAAAAATATTTTTTTAAACACCCAAAGAGCTCCAAGCGTGTATTTTTTTTAAATATTTTGTTATACACCCAAAGACCTCCATATTATTTTAAACACCCAAAGACCTCCTAGCGTGGATTTATAAAAATATTTTTTTAAACACCCAAAGAGCTCCAAGCGTGTATTTTTTTTAAATATTTTGTTATACACCCAAAGACCTCCATATTATTTTAAACACCCAAAGACCTCCAAGCGTGGATTTATAAAAATATTTTTTTAAACACCCAAAGACCTCCAAGCGTGGATTTATAAAAATATTTTTTTAAACACCCAAAGACCTCCAAGCGTGGATTTATAAAAATATTTTTTTAAACACCCAAAGACCTCCAAGCGTGGATTTATAAAAATATTTTTTTAAACACCCAAAGACCTCCAAGCGTGGATTTATAAAAATATTTTTTTAAACACCCAAAGACCTCCAAGCGTGGATTTATAAAAATATTTTTTTAAACACCCAAAGACCTCCAAGCGTGGATTTATAAAAATATTTTTTTTAAACACCCAAAGACCTCCAAGCGTGGATTTATAAAAATATTTTTTTAAACACCCAAAGACCTCCAAGCGTGGATTTATAAAAATATTTTTTTAAACACCCAAAGACCTCCAAGCGTGGATTTATAAAAATATTTTTTTAAACACCCAAAGACCTCCAAGCGTGGATTTATAAAAATATTTTTTTAAACACCCAAAGACCTCCAAGCGTGGATTTATAAAAATATTTTTTTAAACACCCAAAGACCTCCAAGCGTGGATTTATAAAAATATTTTTTTAAACACCCAAAGACCTCCAAGCGTGGATTTATAAAAATATTTTTTTAAACACCCAAAGACCTCCAAGCGTGGATTTATAAAAATATTTTTTTAAACACCCAAAGACCTCCAAGCGTGGATTTATAAAAATATTTTTTTAAACACCCAAAGACCTCCAAGCGTGGATTTATAAAAATATTTTTTTAAACACCCAAAGACCTCCAAGCGTGGATTTATAAAAATATTTTTTTAAACACCCAAAGACCTCCAAGCGTGGATTTATAAAAATATTTTTTTAAACACCCAAGACCTCCAAGCGTGGATTTATAAAAATATTTTTTTAAACACCCAAAGACCTCCAAGCGTGGATTTATAAAAATATTTTTTTAAACACCCAAAGACCTCCAAGCGTGGATTTATAAAAATATTTTTTTAAACACCCAAAGACCTCCAAGCGTGGATTTATAAAAATATTTTTTTAAACACCCAAAGACCTCCAAGCGTGGATTTATAAAAATATTTTTTTAAACACCCAAAGACCTCCAAGCGTGGATTTATAAAAATATTTTTTTAAACACCCAAAGACCTCCAAGCGTGGATTTATAAAAATATTTTTTTAAACACCCAAAGACCTCCAAGCGTGGATTTATAAAAATATTTTTTTAAACACCCAAAGACCTCCAAGCGTGGATTTATAAAAATATTTTTTTAAACACCCAAAGCCCTCCAAGCGTGGATTTATAAAAATATTTTTTTAAACACCCAAAGACCTCCAAGCGTGGATTTATAAAAATATTTTTTTAAACACCCAAAGACCTCCAAGCGTGGATTTATAAAAATATTTTTTTAAACACCCAAAGACCTCCAAGCGTGGATTTATAAAAATATTTTTTTAAACACCCAAAGACCTCCAAGCGTGGATTTATAAAAATATTTTTTTAAACACCCAAAGACCTCCAAGCGTGGATTTATAAAAATATTTTTTTAAACACCCAAAGACCTCCAAGCGTGGATTTATAAAAATATTTTTTTAAACACCCAAAGACCTCCAAGCGTGGATTTATAAAAATATTTTTTTAAACACCCAAAGACCTCCAAGCGTGGATTTATAAAAATATTTTTTTAAACACCCAAAGACCTCCAAGCGTGGATTTATAAAAATATTTTTTTAAACACCCAAAGACCTCCAAGCGTGGATTTATAAAAATATTTTTTTAAACACCCAAAGACCTCCAAGCGTGGATTTATAAAAATATTTTTTTAAACACCCAAAGACCTCCAAGCGTGGATCTATAAAAATATTTTTTTAAACACCCAAAGACCTCCAAGCGTGGATTTATGAAAATATTTTTTTAAACACCCAAAGACCTCCAAGCGTGGATTTATAAAAATATTTTTTTAAACACCCAAAGACCTCCAAGCGTGGATTTATAAAAATATTTTTTTAAACACCCAAAGACATCCAAGCGTGGATTTTTAAAAATATTTTTTTAAACACCCAAAGACATCCAAGCGTGGATTTTTAAAAATATTTTTTTAAACACCCAAAGACCTCCAAGCGTGGATTTATAAAAATATTTTTTTAAACACCCAAAGACCTCCAAGCGTGGATTTATAAAAATATTTTTTTAAACACCCAAAGACCTCCAAGCGTGTATTTATAAAAATATTTTTTTAAACACCCAAAGACCTCCAAGCGTGGATTTATAAAAATATTTTTTTAAACACCCAAAGACCTCCAAGCGTGGATTTATAAAAATATTTTTTTAAACACCCAAAGACCTCCAAGCGTGGATTTATAAAAATATTTTTTTAAACACCCAAAGACCTCCAAGCGTGGATTTATAAAAATATTTTTTTAAACACCCAAAGACCTCCAAGCGTGGATTTATAAAAATATTTTTTTAAACACCCAAAGACCTCCAAGCGTGGATTTATAAAAATATTTTTTTAAACACCCAAAGACCTCCAAGCGTGGATTTATAAAAATATTTTTTTAAACACCCAAAGACCTCCAAGCGTGGATTTATAAAAATATTTTTTTAAACACCCAAAGACCTCCAAGCGTGGATTTATAAAACTATTTTTTTAAACACCCAAAGACCTCCAAGCGTGAATTTATAAAAACGATTTTTTAAACACCCAAAGACCTCCAAGCGTGGATTTATAAAAACGATTTTTTAAACACCCAAAGACCTCCTAGCGTGGATTTATAAAAACGATTTTTTAAACACCCAAAGACCTCCAAGCGTGGATTTATAAAAACGATTTTTTAAACACCCAAAGACCTCCAAGCGTGGATTTATAAAAATATTTTTTTAAACACCCAAAGACCTCCAAGCGTGGATTTATAAAAATATTTTTTTAAACACCCAAAGACCTCCAAGCGTGGATTTATAAAAATATTTTTTTAAACACCCAAAGACATCCAAGCGTGGATTTTTAAAAATATTTTTTTAAACACCCAAAGACATCCAAGCGTGGATTTTTAAAAATATTTTTTTAAACACCCAAAGACCTCCAAGCGTGGATTTATAAAAATATTTTTTTAAACACCCAAAGACCTCCAAGCGTGGATTTATAAAAATATTTTTTTAAATACCCAAAGACCTCCAAGCGTGGATTTATAAAAATATTTTTTTAAACACCCAAAGACCTCCAAGCGTGGATTTATAAAAATATTTTTTTAAACACCCAAAGACCTCCAAGCGTGGATTTATAAAAATATTTTTTTAAACACCCAAAGACCTCCAAGCGTGGATTTATAAAAATATTTTTTTAAACACCCAAAGACCTCCAAGCGTGGATTTATAAAAATATTTTTTTAAACACCCAAAGACCTCCAAGCGTGGATTTATAAAAATATTTTTTTAAACACCCAAAGACCTCCAAGCGTGGATTTATAAAAATATTTTTTTAAACACCCAAAGACCTCCAAGCGTGGATTTATAAAAATATTTTTTTAAACACCCAAAGACCTCCAAGCGTGGATTTATAAAAATATTTTTTTAAACACCCAAAGACCTCCAAGCGTGGATTTATAAAAATATTTTTTTAAACACCCAAAGACCTCCAAGCGTGGATTTATAAAAATATTTTTTTAAACACCCAAAGACCTCCAAGCGTGGATTTATAAAAATATTTTTTTAAACACCCAAAGACCTCCAAGCGTGGATTTATAAAAATATTTTTTTAAACACCCAAAGACCTCCAAGCGTGGATTTATAAAAATATTTTTTTAAACACCCAAAGACCTCCAAGCGTGGATTTATAAAAATATTTTTTTAAACACCCAAAGACCTCCAAGCGTGGATTTATAAAAATATTTTTTTAAACACCCAAAGACCTCCAAGCGTGGATTTATAAAAATATTTTTTTAAACACCCAAAGACCTCCAAGCGTGGATTTATAAAAATATTTTTTTAAACACCCAAAGACCTCCAAGCGTGGATTTATAAAAATATTTTTTTAAACACCCAAAGACCTCCAAGCGTGGATTTATAAAAATATTTTTTTAAACACCCAAAGACCTCCAAGCGTGGATTTATAAAAATATTTTTTTAAACACCCAAAGACCTCCAAGCGTGGATTTATAAAAACGATTTTTTAAACACCCAAAGACCTCCAAGCGTGGATTTATAAAAACGATTTTTTAAACACCCAAAGACCTCCAAGCGTGGATTTATAAAAACGATTTTTTAAACACCCAAAGACCTCCAAGCGTGGATTTATAAAAACGATTTTTTAAACACCCAAAGACCTCCAAGCGTGGATTTATAAAAACGATTTTTTAAACACCCAAAGACCTCCAAGCGTGGATTTATAAAAACGATTTTTTAAACACCCAAAGACCTCCATGCGTGGATTTATAAAAACGATTTTTTAAACACCCAAAGACCTCCAAGCGTGGATTTATAAAAACGATTTTTTAAACACCCAAAGACCTCCAAGCGTGGATTTATAAAAACGATTTTTTAAACACCCAAAGACCTCCAAGCGTGGATTTATAAAAACGATTTTTTAAACACCCAAAGACCTCCAAGCGTGGATTTATAAAAACGATTTTTTAAACACCCAAAGACCTCCAAGCGTGGATTTATAAAAACGATTTTTATACCCTCCACCATATGGAGGGTATAATTAAATTTGTCATTCCGTTTGTAACACATCGAAATATTCGTCGGAGACCCTATAAAGTATATATATTGTTGATCAGCATAAAATTCTATGTCGATGTGACCATGTCCGTCTGTCTGTTGAAATCAAGATACAACCCGCAATTTTAAAGATAGAGAGTCAAAATTTGGTACAGAAGTTTTTATTACTTGCAGAATGGTTGGTATTGAAAATGGGATATATCGGTCCACGTTTTGATATAGCCCCCATAGAACGGTACCTCCCGATTTTCGGTATTTTTAAGGTTTTAGCTTCCATATCCTACCAAAATGGCTGAAATTTGGTACGTAGTCTTTTTTAGGGGTATAAAACATTCCCCCAGAATTTTGTCGGTATCGGTCCACACCTTCATTTAGCCCCCATAGAACGGTACCTCCCGATTTTCGGTATTTTTAGGGTTTTAGCTTCATTATCCTACCAAAATGGCTGAAATTTGGTACGTAGTCTTCTTTAGGGGTATAAAACTTTCCCCCAGAATTTTGTCGGTATCGGTCCACACCTTTATATAGCCCCCATAGAACAGTACCTCCGATTCTCGGTATTTTGAAGGTTTTACATTCATTACCACACCGAAATGGCTGAAATTTGATACTTAGTCTACGTTGGTGGTATAAAACTTCCCCCCAGAACTTTCTCGGCATCGGTCCATGACTTCATATAGCCCCCATAGAACAGTACCTCTCGATTTTCGGTATTTTGAACGTTGTGGCCTCAATATTCCACCGAAATGGCTGAAATTTGGTATTTAGACTTCGTTGGGGTACTCAAACTCCCCCTTTAAATTTGTCGGTATAGTTCTACGCCTTCATATAGGCCCCATGGAAAGGCACCTCCCGATTTTTCGTATTTTGAAGGTTGGGTCTTCAATATTCCACCAAAATTGCTGAAATTTGGTATTTAGTCTTCAATCTATATATATAAAAATGGTGTAAAAAATGTATAGTAATTCATAAAATGAGAACGGCTAGGCCGATTTCTGTAAAATTTTTTGTCAGTTATTCGCATTTTCGAGGAGAAGGTCTTTACGGAAGAAAATTTTGGAAAATCCCTCTGGAAAAGTCGGAAAATTGGAAAAATCGAAAATTGAGTTTTTGTATGAAATTTTATTCCTTAATAGCGAGACGAAGTTCGCCGGGTCCGCTAGTGTGATATAAAACTGTTCGCCAGAAATATGTCTGTACAGGTCCACGCTTTCCTATTGCCCCATTTCTGACTAAAATTCGTCGATATAGGTCCACATTTCGATATAGCCTCCATAGAACGGTACCTCCCGATTTTAGTAATACAGATGATTGTGACGTCAATATCCAACCGAAATGGCTGAAATTCGTTATTTCGTCTTCCAAGAGTTATAAAATATTCCAGAAGAGTATTATCAGTATAGGTCCACGTCTTCCTATATCCCCATAGAAGCGTACTTCTTGATTTTCGGTATTTTTTAATTTTAACCACATTCTCTTACCGATATATAGGAAATTTGGTATTTAGTCTTCTTTGAACCTAAAAACTTTCCGTCTGAAATTTGTCGGTATAGATCGACGTTTTGAAATAGCCCCCATAGGATGGTCCCTCACATTCTTTTACCGAAATTGC
The DNA here is from genome assembly GCF_047663935.1 of Musca autumnalis. Taxonomy (NCBI): domain Eukaryota; kingdom Metazoa; phylum Arthropoda; class Insecta; order Diptera; family Muscidae; genus Musca; species Musca autumnalis. Next base: position 180,203,045 of record NW_027412088.1, read on the forward strand.
TGAAATTTAGTATTAACTCTTCTTCATACACGAAAGGAAACTCATTATTCCATTTTACTTCAATACAACTTGTGGTGGAGGGTATAACAAGTTCGGCCCGGCCGAACTTAACACCGTTCTTACTTGTTTTAAATATTTTCTTATACACCCAAAGACCCCCATATTTTTTTAAACACCAAAATACCTCCAAGCGTGGACTCATAAAAAAATTTTTTCTTAAACACCCAAAGACCTCGTAGTTATAAAAATATTTTTCAAGGACCCAAAAACATCCTAGCGTGTATTTATAAAAATATTTTTTTTAAACACCCAAAGACCTCCAAGCGGGGATTTATAAAAATATTTTTTAAACACCCAAAGACCTCCAAGCGTGGATTTATAAAAATATTTTTTAAACGCCCAAATAGTGGATTTATAAAAATATTTTTTTTAAACACCCAAAGAATCCCAAGCGTGGATTTATAAAAATATTTTTTTAAACACCCAAAGAATCCCAAGCGTGGATTTATAAAAATATTTTTTTAAAAATCCAAAGACCTAGTTTTCTTCTTTTTGTAATGTGAAAATTTATTCTGAAGATCTGAGAAATAAACATCATGACGTATACATTATATTAACACTTATACGCCCCAATCAAATTCACCTAAACAAATTGTTACGCATAATGCTCATCCCCAGACCATGTTAAGTGCCAATATTAATACCTAATTTTATAATTTCAATCATTTATGCTTGTTCTTAGAAATGAATAAAAACCTTAAAGATTTGTTTAGTTCATCCCTAAATTCCCAAAAAAAGAGATTTATCAAATCTCTTTGGACCGCATCATTTGTTTGTCTGTCAATGTAATGCCATAAGCTGCTGAATTAGGAGGGTATTAAAGCAAGCGAAAGAAAGAGAAAAAATGTTATCCAAGATAGCCCAGCTGTTCAATGACCTTTGATGAAAAGTACCAAAAAAATGATATAAAATAAAAATACCTTTTACACACAAAGCCAACTAATACATGCATAAAAAGATCGAAGAATGGGCGAGTTGAAAGAAAAAAACACCAACGGCCATTTATAAATAATTTAAAGATATGTAAATACCAGGAAAAAAACTTGACAGAAAACCTATAAAAATGTTAATACAAAATATTGCAGAATCATAAAATTCAAAAAAAAAACAAGTAAGAACAGACTATAGTCGGACGCGGCCGACCATGTGATACCCTATACCACTAAACGCGTCTTCTTGGGATAAAGTTATAAGATGTGCATTAGAAATTTTACCAATTTTCACACAAAAGTTTTGATCAATTTAACCCGCTAAATATTATCCGATCATACCGTTGACTTGCACGCTACTTCTTCATCTCAAACCAAAACTACGTTTAAAATTTCGCGCCGATCGGACTATTATTGCGACCTACAGAGCGGCTACAAAATCGAGCAAAAATTTTGTTTTTGGTCCATTTCATCCCTTTAACATTTCACGATCATCGCCAAAAACTAATCAGTTCTATTCTGGTCCAAACCCGACCTCCATAATAAATTTCGTGACAATCGGTCCATAATTGCGGCCTCGGCGTTACATGAATTTTTGGGAAAACAAACTTATTATACCCTTTTCCACATTGTGGTATAGGGTATAAAAACATGAACGAACACAAAACATTGAAAGCAAGTAAGTAAAACATTATGGGAATGCCATCAGCACCCCAACCACCACCTCCACTTGGCACCCTTAATGCATTTTAATATTTAATGACTTCAGTTTTTTAGTTGAAGAAACCCTTCGTCAACAACAGCAGCAATGTAATTTTATCGTTAATATTATGCTGCCGCTGCTGTTGCTGATGATGATGGCCGAGTAGGAAAGTAACACTTTAGTCATATTATACATGGTAATTTTATGATATTACCTTGGGTGTTGCGGCTAAGTGTTGTGACCATAGCCGTAAATCATTATAATCAACAGTAACAAAAGGGGGGGGGGGGCAATACTTAGTAGTCATTTCTAAGTTGGGTGCGTACTGGTTATGGTTCTTAGTTCCAAATACATATGTTCATATGTGCATATGTATTTATAAAGGAGTATTAACTTTAGAAGTATGTTGCACCATAAAGTGACATGATGAAGTTATTATTTACCTGGGCCAAAGGGGCTGTTATTAAATGGGTTTGCTAGAGTAATCACCGGTGGTGGTGGTGGTTAGGAAATTATTACTGAAGTAGATTGTTTACGGAAGACGTATGTTATAATGTCAAGTCTTTGTGTAGTGGTAGAGGGTGTGCTGAACTTTTAATGCGGTAGGAGTATAGCAGATTATAATGCAATGTTTTTGTCACATTAATATAGGTGATTATTTTGTGGAATATGCAGAATGAAAACATAATAGTCATTATTATGTCTTTTGTACATGACGGCGTATACGTATTGACATCAGTCATACGTCACCTGCATCTAAAAGCAGAAAACAATAACCGGTCCTAAAAGTTTCGGTACAAAAGAGGCATGGCTTTTTTGCACAAGCCATTTGTGATAAAAGAATAAAAGACAAAAGGGAAATCTAGTTCGAATGAGGCTCGGCCGTTCATTATTTTTCAACAGGACTATTCGTAAAAGATCTTTAAAGGAATTTAAGAATCCTTTGTCCATAAAGGACCTTTTAATGACAGTTTCTCAATGAAAGATTTTTCAAATGCTTTCCGGTAATATACTACACTTTCGATGTCATCTATCCATTGAAAAACTTAGAGAGTCCTTCTTGTCATACAAGGAAAAACTTTATGTCCATAAATGTCTTTCAATTGAATTTTATCCAAAGAAGTCCTTGAAATGGTCTACTGTCTATAGATGACTTTTCAAAGATCTCAGGTCTCAGTATCTTCTTACACAGAATATCTTTTAAGAATCTTCTGTTTAAAGGATAACTTTCGCAGTCAATTTCTGTAAATCTCAGAACTTTTCAATCAGAAATGAATTGAGCCGAATGTCAAATTGAACTTTTTATAACATATTCAGAACTAAAATGGAATAGTTACCTTCCTTCCTGTCCACAATTTTAGCTAGAGAAATTTTTCGACTAAGGGTAACCAAATGCATGCATCGAGATGTAGCCTTATATGGGGCCGATACCAAAACATGGACCTATGTTGACAATTTTTGGTGGAGAATTTCGCTACCACTTGTAGTGTCAAACTACAGGTCAAAAAATGTAGCTAGATTCCTCAAAATATCGAAAATCGGTGCGTAGCGTTACATGGGAGCAAAACATGGACCTATATTGACAATTGTGGAGAAATGTTGTGACCATTAAGAAATGTCTAAGTACTCCTAGTTCGGTTAAAAAATGTGGCTGAGATCTTTAAAATACCTTTAATCAGGAGGTACTGCTATATCGGGACTATACCAGAACATCGACCTATGTTGACAATATTTAGTGAAGAAGTTGTGCAGCTCTCTCTCGCTCTCTCTCTAGAAAATATCTCTTCTGACATGCTTAGATTGGACAATCTTTCCACTAGCATTGTCGCTGTGATAACACCCAAGCAGATACTGCGTCGACAACATCTTGTTTAGAGTACGCACCCGTAAAATCTTCGTCACCCCATGAAGATGGTACACTGGTGGATGTCATGAGGAGGCACCCTGTTGCAGTCATCAAGGCGGCAATCTAGCAGGTTTGAATATTCTGCTAACATTTGCATACCCACATCGGAGATGTATAGCTTACCATAGACTAGCCTGTTGCTTAGTAAAATGCCACCAAATTTTATTTGTCAGCACCACAAGTGCTGCCGGCCAGCGACTTGACGACCATGTTCATACTTCTGATTTTGTTGCAAATAGATCTGGCTAGCTCGGACGACTTAAAATGCTATTGAACGTTATACCCAATATTTGTTGTTGTTGTAACAGTGTTTTGTTATTATGTTTGTATGTTCGTTCTCCTGTTCAAACTGGCTCTGGGTCTATCTCCAGTTCCAGGAATGTGGCTACTTCGACGGGATGTAACCACAGATCCACTGGTGTTTGTTGAGTAGGTTTGGCTTAGTATCGTGCGGGCCCATGCAGCATACTGGACAGATGTCTTGCACGGTGCGATCGATTCCAGCCCAATAGGAATTTAGGCGACTGTAATATCCCGAGCGTAAATGAGCCAAAACTACTCTGGTTTGTCGTGGCAGCTGACGTTCTTCAGTTGCGATAGATGGGGGATGTACTCTGATGACTGCATTCACACAATAATTGCTTATGGCCTTAGCAACTGTATCCGTGTGAATCAGTGATGGCCAAAAACACACATTTGCAAATTATAACTTGCGCTGGTGTGAGTGGAAACGTAAACAATGCATTAACCGAACGAATGTGTTTACAGTGTACGTGTGTGTCGTATGCCCGCGGGCATAGGAAAGTTGTTGTTGGTGGCCATCACTGGTGTGAATGCTGTTCAAACCTGCCTGATATGCCTGTTGATCTAGAGGTTCTCCCCTATATTGTTGGACATCCGTCTCTAGAGCATGAATATCCTTCTTGATATGCCTGGGTGTATCGGTGGCCACAAGATTGTGATTGGGATGACTCTCACGGTAACACCCAAGCAAGTACTGCAACGATAGCATCTCATTATGTTGTCGTACTGGAAGAATCTTTGCCTCCTGATGTAGATGGTCCACTGTAGATTTGAGGAGGCACCCTGTTGCTGTTCTCAGGTTGGCGTTCTGACAAATTTGAATCTTATCCCACTGCGTGTCACATAAATTCGAGGACCAAACTGGCGCCGCATAGCTAACCACAGACCGACCTATCGCTTTATACTTGGTCAACAAGGTTTCTTTATCTGCACCACAAGTGCTTCCGGCTAGGGACTTGAGGACCTTGTTCCTACATTTCAGTTTATCGCAGATAGCTGTGGCATGCGAGGACGACGTGAAAGTGGTGTCGAATGTGACCCCTACAATTTTGGGGCAGTTTGTGGTCGGAATTCTGCTACCATCCGCCCTGATATTCAACTCTCTTCTATACTGCGCCGCCCATGTGGTGAACAGAGTTGCCGTAGATTTAGTGGCGGATATCAGCATATTCTTCGCGTGGAAAAAGGTGGTAAGATCCCTGTTTCATTCTACGGGGCTTGGATTTCATCTTCCTGAATTCCACAGACGACTGGCGACCATACACAGTTGATTATCCAACGTTTCAGACATGGTCGATATCCTCGAACGGCGTGGAGTGCTTGACAGTATCAAAGGCTTTTGATAAGTCAAGCGCCACCATTACTGTTTTATCACACGGCCGATCCTGGTTGAGTCCTCGACAAATATTATAGAGATGGCGTGCAGCGCTGTTGTCGTGCTGTGCTGCTTACGGAATCCATGCTGATGATCGGCAACTTGATAGCTATTTCTACTACTGGGGAGGACTAAGGCCTCAGGGTCTTCGCTATAGGTGATAAAAGCGAAATCGGCCTGTACGATTCAACTTTGCTAGCATTCTTGCCTGGCTTCAGTAGCGAGACCACCCTGCCCATTTTCCAGACTTCGGGAACAATAAGGGGGGCTAGCGACTGGTTGAGAACTTTAGTGAGATACTCCACTCCCGGCTCATCCAGCTGTTTCAACATTACCATGGAAATTCCTTCATGACCCAACGCTTTGGATGATTTAGCGTTCCTGATGGGATTCGCAACATCATCCATTGTAAACTGTGGTGGTTCAGCCTCGGCAGGAAGAGATCTAATGCGACGTAACACTCTTCTCTTCGTCCTGTCACTCTCGGCGTGCTCGACAAACTGTCGATTGAAGTAACATGCGCACCTCATCGGTTCAGTCAACGTAACGTCGCCAAACGTGACTGAGGTCCTGTCATCCCTCCTTCCGAGGTTCGAGAGTGACTTAAGCGCTGCCCACAATTTACTTATACCGGCTACAATGCTGCAACTCTTCAGATGATTCAACCACTCGTTCCGCTTATGTTCGCCGAACAGCCTGTTAACTTCCAGTGTCAGCTCCCTGACTCTGGGGTCGTCGGAGTTGGTTCGACGAATCTCATCACGCTCATTTGCTAATCCCGTCGCCTCTGCTGGGAAATTTGGTCTTACATCCTGTATTCGAACAGCAGGTATATAACGAGCGGCTGCAGCATTGATGATGTCTCGGAACGTCCTTTCCGCTACCCGAACATCAGAAGGATTGGACAATTCTCTGAAGCGGTGATTGGCAAATGGTCTGATCCAAGGGAAATGACGGGTTGCCAGGTGACGTCATTTGTTAGACCAGGAGAAACGATGGTTATGTCTGGTGAACTGTGACACGCTCCTATAATTCTGCTAGGGGCATCCTCATTGACAGAGCAAAACGTAGAGCTATCAATCTGCTCAGCCATCGCTATACCACTCTGGACGTTTCCGAGGGCCGAATGCATCATGAGATGCGCATTAAAATCCCCCAGGACCAGACTAGTATGACCTTCCAAAAGCGGGCTAATGTCAGGCTTATAATCTGAGATACAGCTATTTCTCGGCGGGATGTATACGTTCAGCAACAACCACACCTGACTCCTAACCCAATACATTCCACGGGTCGTTAGAGGCAGGCACAAGCGAGGCAGGTCTGTATTGAACAGACTGGTGCAAAAGGAAAGCTACACATCTGGTGCGATCCTTCCTTATTACGTTGTAACCATCACAACGTACTGAGCTGTGGTCGTTCAGCATGGTTTCCTGCACCGCCGCGACCTTGATCTTCTTCCGATTCATAAATTCCAATATTTCAACGATCTTACCTCGGAGCCCATTGTAATTAAATTGCAAAAAGGATGCATTTTCTGGGATTGGAACAACAACGGCTGGTGTTAAATACTGCGCGTGCGGCTGCTGTGGGGGGACTGCGTGGGAGTTTCGGAATCTGACGACGAAGGAGTTTCGTAATCTGAAGACTTACTGGGGGCTGTGTTCGCGCAGCATGCAGCAACATAGTCCCTATCGTAGTCCTCCGCGTGGGCAAATCCAAAGCAACCCCTTAAATACACCCACTCCTGACATCTATTGCATCTCACCGAAGATTGGGTATGGGTGAAGGCGGATGTGAGCACAAATATATAGGTCCTGAGTTTTCCTCTGTCCCGGCACGGACCAAAAGAATCCGAAGCAGACATTCCGGGATATGTTGCTCCCAGCACAGAAAAACGAAACAAACACAAACCCATGTACACTGAGGTGGCAGTCGCTGGCCGGAACGATGATGTTGTGTGGTGCCGGGTCAATCCGGTACAGAGAACCCGCTGCCGTGGGATTGATACCCAATATTTTGGGGTAATTGGTGTTCGTATTCACCAACATGGTACACTCATCCGCGTGCATTACGATCTCTAAGCCGAGTGAATGTCGTGGCATTTCAGAAAGGTAGTGGTTAAACCGTTCCGAAGATATCACCGCGCCTTAGTTAAACATCTGCTTCGCTTTTTTGATCTTAGACAAAATGTAGTTCGTTATCCAACGTTTCCTTCTCGGTTGAAGGGAAGTCTTCTCTATGACCTCGAACAAGTTCAAAAGATCAAGAGCCACAATAACTTTTCGGTCGCACGGTCTGTGAGGATATCGCGGATAATGCTGTCTTAGGGCAATTGGGAAACAGCTTCGCTTCATAGTCAGCAGTAGTGCTACAAGAATCTTCGTTACTGACGACAGGAGGGAAATTGGACTGTGCGATTCGCCTCTGCTAACATTCTTGATTGGCGCCTGCAGCGGGAACACCTTGCCATTTTTCCAGGCTTCTGGCTAACGAATGCCCGGATTCGATTACCAAGTCCGGCAACATCTAATTTTCAAATCCTCAGTGTGATGTTGGCGAAGTTTCCTGAGTATTTCAGCCATATAAAACTCTGGTACAGTTGGTGTCTTAAGACACACCGTTCGGACTCGGCGATCCACTATCAGATCCCATGTTTTTGAGCTGATTTGAAACGGGGTACCATCATATATGAGATATGAGAGAAGTTTGCCTGGTCCCTTCTGGAATGTTCGTGGAACAATTATAACGACATAGTAAGGACACTTGTCAAATACTCAACTCCGGGTTCATCCACTTGCCCAAGAATTACCACTGAGATTCCGTGTGAGTTAAACGTTTTACGATGAAATTTCAAGGTGGTTTTTATAGGTCCACTCCTTCCTTTGTGTGGTTAAGGGTCTGTTGGAGACTGCTATGGAAATTTTTACCGAAGATTTTCCTAGTGGCCTTGTTTACGGCGATATTATGTTTTTCGTAGGCAAGTAAGGTACAAAAGCCCCTATCTATCGATATCCCCCGCAAACTGTTGAACTTTAATCCAATCCATATTTTGAAGTTCTGAAAACCTCCCTAAATACATAGGTTTTTATTTTAGAAAAAAAGTGTTTAAATCCACACAGGCTGAGGATATATCTCTGTCAGCATAGCCGACTGATACTTTTTTTACTTGTAGTATATAAATCACACCTTTGAACGTAACAGTCGTTCCGTTATCCCTTCTCCTGCTCTGTAAGATTAAGTTCCATACTCTTAAATCATCAGGGTTTGTGCGACGAAGCACATCATGCTCATTTGCTAGTCCTGTAGCCTCTGCTGAGAAATTTTCTCTTATTTCCGGTAGTCGACCAGTAAGTACATGTCGCGTGGCTGCAACTGTGATTATGTCCCGGAAAATTTTCTGGTCTAAGGCAAAAGAAATTGCGATTGAGCCCAACCCTTCCTAAGATTTCGCGTTTTGGTTGACGTTTGCAAAACATCACTCATCCTCAGCTGAGACGTCTCTTGACCTATCAGTATCGGGGTGCTTTATAAATTGCCGGTTAAAATAACACTCGCACCTGTTCGAATTTTTCACTGTCGAATTTTTCTAGTATCCTTCTATCTCGAATTCAAAAGTTATTTAGCCGTTGCATAGCATATACTCAATGCTGTACCAATATTGTGCTGCTTCATGCGTCTCTCCAGTTGTTCCGCCTATGCTCGTATACTAACCTGTCGACGTCAAGAGTAATTTCCCTAACTCTTGGGCTCAGCTGATATGTAGCGCGAGGCTGCAAATGTAATGTAGCCCCGGATGATTGCCTTAGCGCTATAAGCATTTGAGATTAGTAATGAAGTCTGGTGGTCGGAGGCGATAATAAGAAGATGGTCTGAGCCAAGGTAAATGCGGGTTGCTAGGAAACGTAATTTATTAGACCAGGTGGTCACCATACTGATATCTGGCGAACTGTGGCAATCTCCTCTGATCCTGGTAGCAGCGTCACCCTGCAAAATGTGAAGCTATAGCTGAAAACTCATTCAACGTTTGAGTAAAGTTTTGTGTTGGGCGTTGAGAAAAAAAAACAACAACAGGGCGACACCGACACCAAGGTCCAGCGTTGATCTGCTTGCCGGCATATATTTCAAATGAATTTAAATTTTTCGGCATCATGTCGAACATTGTAAAATCGACCAAAACGACACAAAACTTTACCCAAACGTTGCATGTGTTTTCACCTTATCAGTTTGTATGGCCGGAGTGCCAAAGCTCAGAGGTTATAAAGTCAGATGGTCTAAGTCAAGGAGAATGAGGGTTGCTCAGGGCTCGACCTTTATCAGGACGAATATTGTCACAAAGGTGATGTCTGGCGAGCTGTGGCATTCTCCTTTTATCTTCTTAGGAGCGTCTTGATATATTGTGCAAAATGTGGATCTATAAATTTGTTTGACCCACGCTGTACCACTAAGATGGATTGTCAAAGCATTGAGGTCTCTAAGCACACGACTATTATTACTCTCCAAAAGCGTACCAATGTTTCTTGTACGATACTTTCGCGAAACGTGGAAACCATCGCAAGCTTGCAAGCTATGTGTGAAGAGGAGCTTTGTTTTCTGACCATGATGTTTCTCCGACTCATAAAATCTACAAGCTGACTTTGTTGCGGAGACTGCTGCATTAGAATTGAAGGAACGATGCATTTTCGAGGTGCTAAATTGCAAACTGTTGTGCTACATGCTGCGTTTATTGTTGTTGGGAAACAGCGGGTATGCCTCGTATTCCAAAGACGTCGATGAATGCGACTACGAAGTTGGAGACGAACTGGGAGATGTTCTAACTCAGTAAACAGCAACATGACTCCTATTAAAGTAGTTGCGGAGGCGGTTAAAAACTGAGAAGCTTCGAAAGTGCACCCATTCCCTACATCCAATACATCTTACCGACGATGATATATGGTGGATGCGCATCTTGCAAACTGAACAGATGCACGGCCCGGGGTTCTACTCTATCCGAAGCAAAACTATAGAGAGCGGAGGAAAAGTGATCAGAGATATCATTAAAGACTCACGGCTGTAGATTAATTCTCCTTGTAAACAGAAATGGTGCGGTGTGCCACAGGGGTGCAATGGTACGCACACCTGCCTTGCATGCTGAATATCCGTTTTTCCAGGCCAGGAAACAATTAATGATAAACTTTGGCAAAATGCCCCTCAGCGTAATGTTGCCGACATTTCCTGGGTATTTTAGCCATTAAAAACTTCTCTACTGATAGTGAACTAGGACACGCCGTCCGGACTCGGCGATAAGAAATAGGCCCATATGATTGAACCAATATTAAGAGACGTGTACTCATTTATTTCAGAGGTGTTTCCCTTCGTGTATGTATGTATGTAACAGACCCATCGCTGCATGTTAAGCCCAACTTCCTAAATGATCAAGAACTGTATGTCAATTTTTCTTTCTTTCATGGCTGTTGGTCATATCGTCGTTTAAAGGTGTAATGACAGACCCAACAACAAATTCCCCACACATTGGTTTATAGCAGCATTCCGGAGCACTTTACTCGCAAGTGAAAAACCATGCACTCACACAGTGTTTGCTAAAACTTTTTTTACTGTGTGCCGATTGCTGGTTTATAGGTAGCACCCGTTTTAGCACTCCTCTAGAAAAATGTTTGATCCGCACATCCCAATTTTGCTTAGTTGAACAGAAGTAAACGAGGTGATAGTTGCAGTGTTTGGAAAATTTTTGTCTCGTGTTAAAAGCAGCGGGATACGGAAATAGAAAATTTTAAACAATGTTGCCTTAGTATTTGTGGTAGAATAATTTCTGCTTTCACCACCAAACTTCGATGGCTTTAGCAGAATATTGATTCTTGAAGACAACCAAAGGAGAAACTTTCCAACACGCATGTCTTTCCATTGCCTGCCTTTTTCAAGGTTTCCTATCCAATTTTATTTTCATCAAAGTCAGGTGTGATATTAAAACTATTTTTAGAAGGATCAGATTCAACCATTCTCCCAACACGACTTTAGAAATGTATGTCCGAAATACCATGCCTCCATTAATCTATGGACTTAATGTGGGAAGGGTATTTCGGAAACCTTGAAAAAGACAGGCAGTGGAAAGACACAATTGTTCGAACGTTTATACTTTGTTTGGCTTCAAGAATCAATATTCTGCTAAAGCCATCGAAGGTTTTAGGTGAAAGCAGAAATTATTCTCCCACCAATACTTATGCAACATTGTTTAAAAATTTTTATTTCCGCATTCCGTTGCTTTTAACACGAGCAAACATAAAACAATAAAATTCCCTAAAATCGATTGCCTAACAAATGTAAAAAATTTGTGGCTTCGCTATTTTTTTCTTTATTGGCACCTACCTTTTTGCCAGCGTTATATTTGTTTACAACTCGTACCACGTAGGACATCCGTGTCTTAAAATAATTAAAATGTAAAAATAAAAATTCCATTGGAATTTTACGATCCGAGCGAAGTTTTTTTCGAATGAACCTACAGAATAAAAAAACGGAAATATTTTCACATTTCTCAGTCATTTGCTTGTGGGGCAATAAAAACCTATAAAAAAAGAAGAAGAAGGAAATCAACAAAACAACGTCGCCGTATTTGGCGGACATTCTTTTTGAGGTGAAAGTTTGAGGGGGTGGTGAGGTGGTTTGTCATTGACGTCCGTTGGCTTCTGCTGCTGAACATGTTCACGACGACGGAAATAATTAACAAATTAATTCCGTTTGGCAAAAAACCAAAAACAACAACAACTCAATAACAAATAACAGAAGCCTAAAAGGTAGGATTCGTGAAAATATTTCAAAACAATGCCCAGACGGAACAATTACAAGGGCAAAAGAATTTAAAATGAAATTTGTTTTTGAACTTTGTTAAAAAAAAAACATAAAAGTTGAAAATGATTTTGCGAGGTATATTTTGTTGCTTTTATTTAAATGTGTTTGGGAAAGTGAATGAAATGACAAATAAACATCAGGAGAGATGCGGTCTCCAGGGTCATTAAACAAATTTTAAAGGGATATGGAAATTAGTTGTTAATACCCTGGGGTTCTGATGAAGAGGTGTGATATGGTAATGAAAATATTAAGCTTAACACACCAATTTCAAATTGGAAAGTTCGGGTGCTTCTATAGAACTCTTCTAAAAGAAAGGGTGCGTCTATAGACCCTTTCTGAAAGAAAGGGTGCTTCTATAGACCCTTTCAGAAGGAAAGGGTGTTTCTATAGGCCCTTTCTGAAAGAATGGGTGGGGTGTAATATAGATCCTTTTAGAAAGAACGGGTGCTTCTAAAGTTCCTCCTATAGACCCTTTCAGATAGGAAGGGAGTTTCTATAGACTTTTTCTGAAAGAAAGGGTGCTTCTAAAAGAAAGGGTGCTTCTATAGACCCTTTCTAAAAGAAAGGGTGCTTCTATAGACCCTTTCTAAAAGAAAGGGTGCTTCTATAGACCCTTTCTAAAAGAAAGGGTGCTTCTATAGACCCTTTCTAAAAGAAAGGGTGCTTCTATAGACCCTTTCTAAAAGAAAGGGTGCTTCTATAGACCCTTTCTAAAAGAAAGGGTGCTTCTATAGACCCTTTCTAAAAGAAAGGGTGCTTCTATAGACCCTTTCTAAAAGAAAGGGTGCTTCTATAGACCCTTTCTAAAAGAAAGGGTGCTTCTATAGACCCTTTCTAAAAGAAAGGGTGCTTCTATAGACCCTTTCTAAAAGAAAGGGTGCTTCTATAGACCCTTTCTAAAAGAAAGGGTGCTTCTATAGACCCTTTCTAAAAGAAAGGGTGCTTCTATAGCACCTTTCTGAAAGAAAGGGTGCTTCTATAGCACCTTTCTGAAAGAAAGGGTGCTTCTATAGACCCTTTCTAAAAGAAAGGGTGCTTCTATAGCACCTTTCTGAAAGAAAGGGTGCTTCTATAGACCCTTTCTGAAAGAAAGGGTGCTTCTATAGACCCTTTCTAAAAGAAAGGGTGCTTCTATAGACCCTTTCTAAAAGAAAGTGTGCTTCTATAGACCCTTTCTAAAAGAAAGGGTGCTTCTATAGACCCATTCTAAAAGAAAGGGTGCTTCTATAGACCCTTTCTAAAAGAAAGGGTGCTTCTATAGACCCTTTCTAAAAGAAAGGGTGCTTCTATAGACCCTTTCTAAAAGAAAGGGTGCTTCTATAGACCCTTTCTAAAAGAAAGGGTGCTTCTATAGACCCTTTCTAAAAGAAAGGGTGCTTCTATAGACCCTTTCTAAAAGAAAGGGTGCTTCTATAGACCCTTTCTATAAGAAAGGGTGCTTCTATAGACCCTTTCTAAAAGAAAGGGTGCTTCTATAGACCCTTTCTAAAAGAATGGGTGCTTCTATAGACCCTTTCTAAAAGAATGGGTGCTTCTATAGACCCTTTCTAAAAGAATGGGTGCTTCTATAGACCCTTTCTAAAAGAATGGGTGCTTCTATAGACCCTTTCTAAAAGAATGGGTGCTTCTATAGACCCTTTCTAAAAGAATGGGTGCTTCTATAGCACCTTTCTGAAAGAAAGGGTGCTTTCTAAAAGAAAGGGTGCTTCTATAGACCCTTTCTAAAAGAAAGGGTGCTTCTATAGACCCTTTCTAAAAGAAAGGATGCTTCTTTAGACCCTTTCTAAAAGAAAGGGTGCTTCTATAGACCCTTTCTAAAAGAAAGGGTGCTTCTATAGACCCTTTCTAAAAGAAAGGGTGCTTCTATAGACCCTTTCTAAAAGAAAGGGTGCTTCTATAGACCCTTTCTAAAAGAAAGGGTGCTTCTATAGACCCTTTCTAAAAGAAAGGGTGCTTCTATAGACCCTTTCTAAAAGAAAGGGTGCTTCTATAGACCCTTTCTTTTTTTTTTTTTTTTTTTTTTTTGGTCGGGGAAAAAATCTTCGAAAGACTCTGGCTACCTGATTTCGCCAGGTGTGCGAGACTTTAACACGCTAAAATAACCCCTTTACTCTGATCCTCTATCCCTGCGGTACCGCCGTATGAGCATTTCGTCGCAGGGGGGAATGTTCTAAAGAACGCTGCTATGTATTATTCGCCTTCGAATCTCATCTTGTCGGCGTAGTTCCAATATGATTGTCTTCACATATTCAGAGACATATTCCCAATTGTCAAGAGACACCATCATTATTTCAATTATATTTTCAACATGTACTTCACTGTTAACTTGCCGCTCTAAGTTTGCCCTCGCTACAATAAAGCGCGGACACAAAAAGAAAACATGATAAGGGTCTTCTACTTGCTCCACACAACATGGACAATTAGGGGAGTGGTCCAGGCCAAAACGATATAAATAGGACCTAAAGCATCCATGTCCGGAAAGAAATTGGGTTAGATAAAAATTTAAATAACCATGCCGCCTGTTTAACCAACTATCCACATTCCGTATTAGTGAATACGTCCATCTACCTTTTGTAGATACTGTCCACCTGTTTTGCCACTCGATAATGCTCCGTCTTCTTGCTATGTCGGGATCTATGTCGGTTTCCCGCGATCTTCGGGAATTGAATACGAATTCAGATTCTCTCGCTAGGATATCAATAGGTATCATAGCGGCGATAACATAGGCTGCATCGTCAGACACAGTCCTATATGCACAGCATACACGTAGTGCTGTAAGTCTATATACCGAGCCAATCTTTGCATAGTACGTGGCGTACCTCGTGGATTGTGCCCATATTGGTGCTGCGTAGAGAATTATATTTTTGACTACTCCTGCAAGAATTTTTCTACTTAAGTATCTTGGTCCCCTTGTGTTTGGCATAATACGGCACAGCGCTTTACAAGCGTTTCCGGCTTTTGCCTTTATGTAGTCTAAGTGGTCTTTAAAAGACAGGCGATTGTCTATGATAACGCCGAGGTATTTCAGACTTTCCGCTGTTGTTATTGTGCATTCTCCAATTTGAATATTTATTCTTTCCACCACCCTACGACTTGTAATTAAGACTGCTTCCGTTTTTTGATCGGCTAATGCCAGGCCTTGGGAGAACAACCATGATCTGACCAACTGTATGCTGGCCTCTGTTACTGTTCTTGCTTCTTCGGTTGTTTTTGCAACAATAACCAGCGCGATATCATCCGCAAACCCAATGATATTAGCTTTCTGTGGAAGTTTGAGCCGTAAAACGCCATCATACATCACGTTCCATAGAAGCGGTCCAAGAACGGATCCTTGTGGTACTCCTCCTGTTATTTGGTATTCCTTTGTACCTTCTTCAGTTTCATATATCAGGATTCTGTTGCGGAAGTAGTCCTGGATTATGGCAACAAGATATGCCGGGACATTTAACCGTCGCAGAGCCTTTAAGATATTCTCCCAATTGGCTGAGTTGAATGCGTTTTTAACGTATAGTGTTACGACCACACAGTATTCTTTTGTCCCTTTTTTTCCAGCTTTGACCATGAATTGCTGCCTTTGCGATGTCGATTACCATTTTTGTTGCATCAATCGTAGATCTCCTTTTCCTAAAGCCAAATTGACATTCGGATAAGCCTTCTGCACGTTCGATGCACTCCTCCAGTCTATCGCGGATAATGCTCTCAAGGAGTTTTCCGCATGTATCTATCATACATAGTGGGCGATATGACGAGGGGTTTCCCAGAGGCTTGCCATTTTTAGGCAGTAGCACTAGCCTTTGCCTTTTCCATATTGATGGAAAGGATCCAAATTCCAAGCATGTGTTAAATAATTTAAGCAACTGTCCACCACAGCACTTCACAATCTCTTTTAGGACATAATTGGGAATTCCATCTAGGCCTGGCGCTTTAGAGTCATCGAATTTCGAGACGGCAAGATTTATCTCCGCTGATGTGACAGGGGGGTAAACAAACTGTCCACCGGGGTCGTATGTTGCCCATGTTGCTACCTTTTGATGAGGAAAGAGGTGATTCACAATATTTCTTAGCGTTTTAGCATCTGTAGGTGTATTTGAGCTAAAGCACTTCAGTTTTTTAGTCACAATCTTGTAGGCTAATCCAAACGGCTGGTTTTCTACATCATCACAAATTGTTAGGAAACATGCTCTTTTGCTTCTTTGTATGGCTTTTTTGAGAGCTTTCTTTTTCATCTTGAGAATCTGTCTATAAGTTTCGTTATCGTCTCTATCTCGTGTTCTTACAAAGCGTCTTCTAGCACGAAGACACTCCTTGCGTAATTCAGCGATTTCAGCGTTCCACCAATATACTGGGGCTTTACCTACTCCTCGTTTTCTCTTTTTCATGGATGCGTTGCATGCCTGTGTTGTCTGTAGTATTAGCTTTTTAGCCATGTTTTCCGGAGTTCCCTGCAGTTCTGTGCCTTCCATACATAGGGCGAATATTTCTTTATCTAGTGAGTCTCTTTTCCAGCCAATTACTTCTGGCGTTCGAACCGTTGATGTTATTGTTGCAGCATCGTTATACTTAATGATTATGGCGCTATGATCACTATAAGTGAACATGTCACTGATTTGCCAGTTAAACCGGTCATAGATGCTTGTACTGGCAAAGGTGATATCGATTATAGAACTTCCACCATTTCGATTGAATGTTGGAGTGCTGCCCGAGTTTAAAAGTTCCACGTCTAGTTGTGCAAATGATTCTAATAATATTCGACCCCTTTCGTTTGTTCTTGGGCTGCCCCATTCTGTCGCCCAAGCATTGAAGTCGCCCGCTATCAAAATTGGACTTTTGGACGAAGCATCATTTACTAGCTTGGTAATAATGTGTTTATACTCCTCAATATCATATCTTGGCGGTAGGTAACAGCTGTAAACTGTTAAACCAGCGACAGTAGCTCGAACAAATCCGAGTTCAGAATTCAAGACATTCTGCATTGGTTTGTTTATGGACCACAACGTGGATGTGCCAGATGTATCACAATACCAGTTTGATGAACTAATGTTCCGATAGGGCTCGCTGATAATTGCTAGATCCACCTCTAGTTCTCGAACTGTCTGTTTTAACAGATCTTGAGCAGCCTCGCAATGATTTAGATTTAATTGTATCACTTTCATATTGATCCTCTAAGTTGGCGTAGAGCTTCCTTATATCTCGGACACACAGTCGACCCAGTGACGTGGCTACGGTTTACCAATGGATCTTTGCACAGCATACACATGGGAGGATTTTTACAAGCAGCAACCCTGTGACCCGCTTCTCCACAGCAAATGCAGCGTCCTGAATTGTCATTTGGGTTTTTACATCTAGCTGCCGTATGTCCAAAGTCTAGACATTTATAGCACCTTGTTGGTATTAACTTTTCACGAACTCGACAGTCCGCCCATCCAATCCGTACTATTCTTTTCTGCAAAAGTATATTAGCAAACGGCGAGCTTAGGAAAACAGTAGCCGTTTGTGTACCTCTGTAGGCTTTTCTTAAAGATTTTATTGCACTTGGTTGCAATTCTTTAAACTCGTCCGAAATGTCGATAATAGCTTGGATTATATCTTCTTTAGTAGACACGCCATCTATATCTTTAATTTCCAGTTGTATTTCCTGGGTTAAAGCACGTACTTCGGCGGATGGACCTAGCACGTTTTCAATTTCCTTCCTAAATTCACTTGTGTTCTCGTGTGCCGGTTTATTTAGCTCCAACAATAACTCACCCTTTTCTGTCTTCCTAATTGTTTTTACATTTTTACCTAGGACAGCCAGCTTTGCTTCACCTTTCACTTTTCTCAGGATATCTGTATATGAGGAGTCACCACATGTTTTGATTATTAAAGCATCTGGTTTATTGGGTTTCCTTCTCCTTCTAGCCCTTGGTGGAACCTTGTTCCAAACCTTTGTCTTGTGTTCGGTATCGGATCTCCCCGCAGATTCATTGGTCACCTCTTCCGCCGTTTTTACAGTTTGTTGCTGTGTAGTATTGTACACGGTTTCTTTCTTCTTCTTTGTGCTATTTTCTTTAGGGCTTTGTGTTTTGGGACCTCTTTTCAACGCAGGCGTTTTTGGGGTTCCTTGTTGTTGAGGTTTTAGCCATACTTCTGTTTGAGTCTCCTTATTCTCTAGCAGACCCATTTGACGTATCCCGGCTTCTTTATCAAAGTCGTCAGCCACTTTTAAATACATTGCCTGTATCTCACGCATCATTGATTGTATATCTTTGTGGATATTGTTTTTAGATTTAACGAATTCATCCAACTGTGATATCTTTCTTCCCAGTCTCCTCAGATTTTCACTTCCAGGATTTTTATTTTTGGGTTCTTCCTCACCTAGATTGTTACCAGATATCGCCTTTACAATCACCGAACTTCTTCCATGTGGCGAGTCTACACTTCCCATATTTTCTACTCGTAGACCCGAGCATCTTCCCAGTGGGGTTTCTTCAACTCCTATATTTGTTCTTTTGTTTTCTGTGTTTTCTTCACTCATTTTTAGGTTTCGTGGTCCCAACTCAAAGCCGCTATCTCCGCTCGCAAAATGTGCAGTCACGTTAAGATCCCATGGGTCCCTATTTCTAGGTCCATGCGAGGGTTGACGGGAGATCCTTATGAGATCTCCCGTTCAGAGCCAGATCCGTGTTAATCGGGAATGTGCATCCGAACCTACACTGCCAACTTAATGGGACGAGCATTGAACGTACTTTGAGATTTGCCAAGTTTTAACGGGACGGAGGCAGCTGTGGCATTAGCCTGAAAGCCATTTCTGTAAGGTTCCACCCCGACATACTCAGGTTCCAGAATACCACAGCCGTCAGCCCAGGGTTCATCAATTCCAAAACGTAGTCCAGTAATGCCATAATCAAGATCGTGCTGGCTTGATCTTGATGCCTTTCGGCAGGATTTCACTTTCTTCCATGTATAGCGTTTGACTGGGGATAACCACGGAGTCGTCACCTCCTTTCCTAACCTCTCTTGAGGCGTTCCCTTATGGCGGAATACATAATTGTTGGCGGTATTCACTCGCCCCGACACAGGGTTTCTCAGAGCACTTGCACCATTTTAGTACGCTCTCCACACCTGCCAAAACTAGGGTCCGCGGGGTCGTTACTCCCGTTATCCTCTCCTGAGAAAAAGGGTGCTTCTATAGACCCTTTCTAAAAGAAAGGGTGCTTCTATAGACCCTTTCTGAGAGAAAGGGTGCTTCTATAGACCCTTTCTGAGAGAAAGGGTGCTTCTATAGACCCTTTCTGAGAGAAAGGGTGCTTCTATAGACCCTTTCTGAGAGAAAGGGTGCTTCTATAGACCCTTTCTGAGAGAAAGGGTGCTTCTATAGACCCTTTCTGAGAGAAAGGGTGCTTCTATAGACCCTTTCTGAGAGAAAGGGTGCTTCTATAGACCCTTTCTGAGAGAAAGGGTGCTTCTATAGACCCTTTCTGAGAGAAAGGGTGCTTCTATAGACCCTTTCTGAGAGAAAGGGTGCTTCTATAGACCCTTTCTGAGAGAAAGGGTGCTTCTATAGACCCTTTCTGAGAGAAAGGGTGCTTCTATAGACCCTTTCTGAGAGAAAGGGTGCTTCTATAGACCCTTTCTGAGAGAAAGGGTGCTTCTATAGACCCTTTCTGAGAGAAAGGGTGCTTCTATAGACCCTTTCTGAGAGAAAGGGTGCTTCTATAGACCCTTTCTGAGAGAAAGGGTGCTTCTATAGACCCTTTCTGAGAGAAAGGGTGCTTCTATAGACCCTTTCTGAGAGAAAGGGTGCTTCTATAGACCCTTTCTGAGAGAAAGGGTGCTTCTATAGACCCTTTCTGAGAGAAAGGGTGCTTCTATAGACCCTTTCTGAGAGAAAGGGTGCTTCTATAGACCCTTTCTGAGAGAAAGGGTGCTTCTATAGACCCTTTCTGAGAGAAAGGGTGCTTCTATAGACCCTTTCTGAGAGAAAGGGTGCTTCTATAGACCCTTTATGAAAGAAAGGGTGCTTCTATAGACTCTTTATTAAAGAAAGGGTGCTTCTATAAACCCTTTCTGAGAGAAAGGGTGCTTCTATAGACCCTTTCTGAGAGAAAGGGTGCTTTCTAAAAGAAAGGGTGCTTCTATAGACCCTTTCTAAAAGAACGGGTGCTTCTATAGACCCTTTCTAAAAGAAAGGGTGCTTCTATAGACCCCTTCTAAAAGAAAGGGTGCTTCTATAGACCCTTTCTAAAAGAAAGGGTGCTTCTATAGACCCTTTCTGAGAGAAAGGGTGCTTCTATAGACCCTTTCTGAGAGAAAGGGTGCTTCTATAGACCCTTTATGAAAGAAAGGGTGCTTCTATAGACTCTTTATTAAAGAAAGGGTGCTTCTATAGACCCTTTCTGAGAGAAAGGGTGCTTCTATAGACCCTTTCTGAAAGAAAGGGTGCTTTCTAAAAGAAAGGGTGCTTCTATAGACCCTTTCTAAAAGAAAGGGTGCTTCTATAGACCCTTCCCAAAAGAAAGGGTGCTTCTATAGACCCTTTCTAAAAGAAAGGATGCTACTTTAGACCCTTTCTAAAAGAAAGGGTGCTTCTATAGACCCTTTCTAAAAGAAAGGGTGCTTCTATAAACCCTTTCTAAAAGAAAGGGTGCTTCTATAGACCCTTTCTAAAAGAAAGGGTGCTTCTATAGACCCTTTCTAAAAGAAAGGGTGCTTCTATAGACCCTTTCTAAAAGAAAGGGTGCTTCTATAGACCCTTTCTAAAAGAAAGGGTGCTTCTATAGACCCTTTCTAAAAGAAAGGGTGCTTCTATAGACCCTTTCTAAAAGAAAGGGTGCTTCTATAGACCCTTTCTAAAAGAAAGGGTGCTTCTATAGACCCTTTCTAAAAGAAAGGGTGCTTCTATAGACCCTTTCTAAAAGAAAGGGTGCTTCTATAGACCCTTTCTAAAAGAAAGGGTGCTTCTATAGACCCTTTCTGAGAGAAAGGGTGCTTCTATAGACCCTTTCTGAGAGAAAGGGTGCTTCTATAGACCCTTTCTGAGAGAAAGGGTGCTTCTATAGACCCTTTCTGAGAGAAAGGGTGCTTCTATAGACCCTTTCTGAGAGAAAGGGTGCTTCTATAGACCCTTTCTGAGAGAAAGGGTGCTTCTATAGACCCTTTCTGAGAGAAAGGGTGCTTCTATAGACCCTTTCTGAGAGAAAGGGTGCTTCTATAGACCCTTTCTGAGAGAAAGGGTGCTTCTATAGACCCTTTCTGAGAGAAAGGGTGCTTCTATAGACCCTTTCTGAGAGAAAGGGTGCTTCTATAGACCCTTTCTGAGAGAAAGGGTGCTTCTATAGACCCTTTCTGAGAGAAAGGGTGCTTCTATAGACCCTTTCTGAGAGAAAGGGTGCTTCTATAGACCCTTTCTGAGAGAAAGGGTGCTTCTATAGACCCTTTCTGAGAGAAAGGGTGCTTCTATAGACCCTTTCTGAGAGAAAGGGTGCTTCTATAGACCCTTTCTGAGAGAAAGGGTGCTTCTATAGACCCTTTCTGAGAGAAAGGGTGCTTCTATAGACCCTTTCTGAGAGAAAGGGTGCTTCTATAGACCCTTTCTGAGAGAAAGGGTGCTTCTATAGACCCTTTCTGAGAGAAAGGGTGCTTCTATAGACCCTTTCTGAGAGAAAGGGTGCTTCTATAGACCCTTTCTGAGAGAAAGGGTGCTTCTATAGACCCTTTCTGAGAGAAAGGGTCTTCTATAGACCCTTTCTGAGAGAAAGGGTGCTTCTATAGACCCTTTCTGAGATAAAGGGTGCTTCTATAGACCCTTTCTGAGAGAAAGGGTGCTTCTATAGACCCTTTCTGAGAGAAAGGGTGCTTCTATAGACCCTTTCTGAGAGAAAGGGTGCTTCTATAGACCCTTTCTGAGAGAAAGGGTGCTTCTATAGACCCTTTCTGAGAGAAAGGGTGCTTCTATAGACCCTTTCTGAGAGAAAGGGTGCTTCTATAGACCCTTTCTGAGAGAAAGGGTGCTTCTATAGACCCTTTCTGAGAGAAAGGGTGCTTCTATAGACCCTTTCTGAGAGAAAGGGTGCTTCTATAGACCCTTTATGAAAGAAAGGGTGCTTCTATAGACCCTTTCTGAGAGAAAGGGTGCTTCTATAGACCCTTTCTGAGAGAAAGGGTGCTTCTATAGACCCTTTATGAAAGAAAGGGTGCTTCTATAGACTCTTTATTAAAGAAAGGGTGCTTCTATAGACCCTTTCTGAGAGAAAGGGTGCTTCTATAGACCTTTTCTGAGAGAAAGGGTGCTTCTATAGACCCTTTCTGAGAGAAAGGGTGCTTCTATAGACCCTTTCTGAGAGAAAGGGTGCTTCTATAGACCCTTCCTGAAGGAAAGGGTGCTTCTATAGAACCTTCCTGAAACAAAGGGTGCTTCTATAGAACCTTCCTGAAGGAAAGGGTGCTTCTATAGAACCTTCCTGAAGGAAAGGGTGCTTCTATAGAACCTTCCTGAAGGAAAGGGTGCTTCTATAGACCCTTTCTGGAGGAAAGCGTGCTTCTATAGACCCTTCCTGAAGGAAAGGGTACTTCTATAGACCCTTCCTAAAGGAAAGGGTGCTTCTATAGACCCTTCCTGAAGAAAAGGGTGCTTCTATAGAACCTTCCTGAAGGAAAGGGTGCTTCTATAGACCCTTTCTGGAGGAAAGCGTGCTTCTATAGACCCTTCCTGAAGGAAAGGGTACTTCTATAGAACCTTTCTGGAGGAAAGCGTGCTTCTATAGACCCTTCCTGAAGGAAATGGTACTTCTATCGACCCTTCCTAAAGGAAAGGGTGCTTCTATAGAACCTTCCTGAAGGAAAGGGTGCTTCTATAGACCCTTCCTGAAGGAAAGGGTGCTTCTATAGAACCCATCTGAAACAAAGGGTGCTTCTATAGACCCTTTCTGAAACAAAGGGTGCTTCTATAGACCCTTTCTAAAACAAATGGTGTTTCTATGGTCACTTTCTGAAAGAACGGTTTTTTCTATGGCCACTTTCTGAAAGAACGGTTTTTTCTATGGCCACTTTCTGAAAGAACGGTTTTTTCTATGGCCACTTTCTGAAAGAACGGTTGCTTCTATAGATCCTTTCTCAAAGAAAGGGTACTTCTGTAGACCCTTTCCGAAAGAAAAGGTGCTTCTATAGACCCTTTCGGAAAAAATGGATGTTTCTATAGACCCTTTTTGAAAGAAAGGTTGCTTTTACAGACCCTTTCTGAAAAATAGGGTGCTTCTATAGACCCTTTCTGAAAGAATGGGTGTTGCTGTAGACCCTATCTAAAGGAAATGGTGTTTTTATAGTCCCCTTCTGAAAGAAAGAAAGGTTGCTTTTATAGACCTTTTCTGAAAAAAGGTTCTTCTATAGACTCTTTATGAAAGAAAGGGTGCTTCTATAGACTCTTTATGAATGAAAGGGTGCTTCTATAGACTCTTTATGAAAGAAAGGGTGCTTCTATAGACCCTTTATTAAAGAAAGGGTGATTCTATAGACCCTTTATTAAAGAAAGGGTGCTTCTATAGACCCTTTATGAAAGAAAGGGTGCTTCTATAGACCCTTTATTAAAGAAAGGGTGCTTCTATAGACCCTTTATTAAAGAAAGGGTTCTTCTATAGACCCTTTATTAAAGAAAGGGTGCTTCTATAGACCCTTTATTAAAGAAAGGGTGCTTCTATAGACCCTTTCTCAAAGAAAGGGTTATTCTATAGACCCTTTCTGAAAGAAAGGTTGCTTTTATAGACCTTTTCTGGAAAAGGGTTCTTCTATAGACTCTTTATGAAAGAAAGGGTGCTTCTATAGACCCTTTCTCAAAGAAAGGGTTATTCTATAGACCCCTTCTGAAAGAAAGGTTGCTTTTATAGACCTTTTCTGAAAAAAGGTTCTTCTATAGACTCTTTATGAAAGAAAGGGTGCTTCTATAGACTCTTTATGCAAGAAAGGGTGCTTCTATAGACACTTTATGAAAGAAAGGGTGCTTCTATAGACCCTTTATGAAAGAAAGGGTGCTTCTATAGACCCTTATGAAAGAAAGGGTGCTTTCGTAGACCCTTTCTGAAAGAAATGGTGTTTCTATAGCCCCTTTCTGGAAGAAAGGGTGCTTCCATAGACCCTTTCTGAAAGAAATGGTGTTTCTATAGTCCCTTTCTGGAAGAAATGGTGCTTCCATAGACCCTTTCTGAAAGAAATGGTGTTTCTATAGTCCGTTTCTCAAAGAAAGGGTTATTCTATAGACCCTTTCTGAATGAAAGGGTTTAGCTGTGGGCGCCTTCAGAAGAAAAGGGTGCTTCTATAGACCCTTTATTAAAGAAAGGTTGCTTCCGTAGACCCTTTTTGAAAGAAAGAGTGGTTCTATAGACCCTTATGAAAGAAAGGGTGCTTCCGTAGAACCTTTCTGAAAGAAATGGTGTTTCTATAGCCCCTTTCTGGAAGAAAGGATGCTTCCTTCCATAGACCCTTTCTGAAAGAAATAGTGTTTCTATAGCCCCTTTCTGGAAGAAAGGATGCCTCCTTCCATAGACCCTTTCTGAAAGAAATGGTGTTTCTATAGCCCCTTTCTGGAAGAAAGGATGCTTCCTTCCATAGACCCTTTCTGAAAGAAATAGTGTTTCTATAGTCCCTTTCTCAAAGAAAGGGTGCTTCTATAGGCCCTTTCTGAAAGAAAGGGTGCTTCTATAGACTCTTTCTGAAAGAACGGGTGCTTCTATAGACCCTTTCCGAAAGAACGGGTGCTTCTATAGACCCTTTCTGAAAGAAAGGGTGCTGCGATAAATAAGGGATATTCTCTGAGTACCGCATTCACACGATAGTTGTTTTTGGCATCTGCGAATGCATCTGTGTGAATGACTTGAAGATGGGTTCTTCTAAACCGTATTATATTCTAAAAGTTTTCTTTACAGTTTTAGGATGTTAGTTGCAAATACACAAACATTTTTTACTGCCCCTGGACCCCCATCGACTATCTAACTATTAATGGCCCTCCATTGTGTCTCTCCCTCGTAGAGAAGAAAATTGCCTAAAAGCTCCATTCAACAATTTGATTGATGATAAATCAATATTTAGTCCAACCATTTTTTGTTTTTCTCCTTCTTGGCTACAAAAAAGGACATTTTTATCATTTCAGTTAGTATAATTTTAAAATGTAACCAATCATTGATGGCAATGGCTGGATTTTTTTGTTGGCTAAAAGCACGAGCTGCACGAGCCACCGATAACCACATTGTTTGTTTGACATAAAAGAAACAACTCATTTTACTGACCCAAAAAGGTCAATGTAACCATTATTGTGAACACCAAACACATGGAAGCAGAAATAAGCAAATCACCGAAACCATTATCAATTTCATGATGGATGTTTGATATGGCCCATGAGACAATATTAAAGCGGAGAAGACAGAGAAAAAGAATAAATCAATTTTGATAAATATGTTAAAATATATCAATTTTTCTTTTTGGCTAAAATATCATACTTATCTTGGTACCTCTTCAAATTAAGTGGAGATTGACCTCCCCGTTGTGTCACCTGTGCAGTTGCCTTTAACACCTCTTAAAGGCAGATTGCTAACATACTTACATACAAATGCCATATTTCAGCAAATTCGTTCAAAAATACAGTTAAAATTCTCAAAATACCGGAAATCGGGAGGTACGCTTAAATGGGACATATACCGAAAAGTGGAAATATGTATATTGAACAATTTTATTGGGAACGTTTTGTGATCACTGAGAACCTCAAATGTCGAAAGTACAGCTAGTTCGGTTAAAATGTATAGCTAAAATTATCAAAATACCGAAAATCGGGAGATACCATTATATGGCAGCTATATCAAAACATGGGGCTATGTTGAGGATTTTTAGTGAAGAAGCTTCGTGACCACTGAGAACTTTAAATATCAAATTACAGCCAGTTCCGTAAGATTACGAAAATCGGGAGGAGCGGCTATATCAAGACATGGACCTATGTTGACGATATTTCGTTTCGAATCCACAGAGAACCTCAAATGTCAAATTGCCGATAGTTCGGTTAAAATTTGTAGCTACAATCCTCAAAATACCGAAAATCGGGAGGTACTGGCTAGGGCGGCTATGCCAAAACATGGACCTATGTCCATAATTTTTGAAATATAAGTTTTCTGGTCACTAAATGTCAAGTTTTAGCTACAGGGGTCTGAAAATGTGATTAAAAACGCCAAAATACCTAAAAACGCCAAAATACAAAACAGCGTACTACAAACAATTAAGAAAGGCGTTAAGTTCAGCCAGGCCGAACTTCTTATAGCCTCCACCACGAGTTGTATTGAAGTAAAATGGAACAATTAATTTCCTTTCGTTAATGAATTTCAGCAAGTTCGGTAAAACAATGTTAACAAGGTTAACCGTCAAAATACCGAAATTCGGGAGGTATGGTTCCATGGGGGCTATATCAAAACATTGATCTATACCTAAAAATTGCGGGTGTATAGTTTTTAGACTCAAAGAAGACCAAATACGAAACTTCCGATATTTCGGTAAAACCTTCAAAATACCGAAAATCAAGAGGTACGCTTTTATGGGGGATATAGAAACCCGCGGACCTATAGTGATAATTCTCTTCTTGAATATTTTCTGGGGGAATGTTTTATACCCCCAACGAAGACTAGTTACCAAATTTCAGTCATTTCGGTGGGATAATGAGGCTAGACCTTCAAAATACTGAAAATCGGGTGGTACCTTGATTATTCCAACCATTAGTTTCAGGTCGGTTTTCTCATAGAGAGTAGAGAAGTGGTCTTCCGTTTGGAGAGGTTGTGCCAGATTGCCTTTGATACCTTACAGCCAGGTTAGTTGTTCCAAATCTGACCAGCCTTCTCCCTGTACACTTGTTTTAAGAGCCGCATGAAATGACACAAGGGTGGCTTGATTGAGTTATCGATTTCAATGTCGTTTGACTCAGATCCGCCACGCGCCAATTCATCCGCTTTTTCATTTCCCTTCGATGTCGCAGTGCCCCGGGACCCAGCACAAGGTAACGATTGATCTTAGCGCCTCCAAAGCTTTCCTGCAGTGCAAGACCGCAGCAGACTTGATTCAGTGGGATCTAAGTGATTTTAGGGCCGCTTGACTATCCACATAGATAGTCACCGGTCCAGCTATGTTCCCTTTCATGTTTCTTATCAACTCTGCTGCTTTCGTGACCGCAAAGATTTCGGCTTGGGAGACGCTACAATTTTTGCTTAGCTTCTACGAGATCCGTAAGTTGAGGGTATCGCTGTAGACGCCCGCTCCTGTTCCCCTTTCCATCTTGAAGACATCGGTATAAACCTCTTTACCGGGTAGAAGTGGGGAGTTGTGGATCCAGACCTCTCTGTCAAGTATCCGAACTTCAATTTCGTCGAAGTGTAATTGTGGTGATATATAATCACTGATTACCTCCGATCCCACTGATAGTCCAGATCGTCGTAAAATAACGGCGTGGCCAAGTCGAAGTTGTGCCATTAGCTTATCTCCTTGAGTCGGAGAGCACTCTTTGCTGCCAACTCTTGCACCACGAGATGCATCGGATGAAGATCCAGTAATACATTGAGGGCAGCTTGTGGAGTGCTTTTCATGGCACCGGTAATTAAGAGAGATGCCGCTCTTTGAACGGTATTAATCTTGTGGAGAAGGGATGTCTTACTCAATGCATTCCACCATACCAATGAATCATAAGCAAGAATAGGGCGAACTATGGTCGTAAAAATCCAGTGGATGTCCTGTGGTTTCAATCCCCAACTCTTACCAATAGAGTTCTTGCATGAATAAAGGGCTTTAAGACCTCTCTTGGCACGTTCTTCGGCATTCCTTTTCCACGTTAGTTGGTGGTCCAGCATAATGCCAAGGTACTTGGCCTCTAGAGGGAGCTTTAGGTCCACTCCATCCAGCGTTGATATGGTGAATGGTTTGACTTTTCTCTTGTTCGTAAATAGAACCAGCTCTGTCTTAGATGGGTTCACCCCAAGTCCATTGTTCTGTATCCATCTTGATAAATTGACTAGAGCTCCTTGCATGAATTCCGATAGCGTTTGTGGGAACTTCCCGCTGATCATTATGACCACGTCGTCAGCATAAGCTATTGTTTTTATGCGCAGTTGGTCAAATTCCTTAAGTATTTCGTTAATCACCAGGAGCCACAGCAGTGGAGATAATACGCCACCTTGTGGTGTGCCCCTGGTGACTCTATTGCCTATCTTAGATTTTGATTATTGTCTGACAAAATTATTACGTAGGGCAAATTTTGTATGGAATTGGCAGAACCGCGCGAAGGTAATCGTGCGTTCCCGCCGCAACACATGGGGTTTTTACAACTTTCGGAAATATAGACTTTCTCTTGAAAGAAACTTGTGCCATCGTAAGGGTGACATCGAATACAAGTTTTACAAAACAAGTAACAAAGAATCAGTCGGTTTTGATCACAAAAGTTTTGCTGGGGAGGCATCTAAAGGAATGGACCAACATAGTCTTATTTTGGGAGTCATTCCTCGTACTTAAATACAAATTTTTACCATTTGTGTAGGTGATACCCTAGAGAATGGACCGATAGAGACCACTTTTGAACCTAAGTTTTCAAACTTGGGGGAGGTACCGGAAGGAGTGGACCTATAAGCACCATCTTCGAATTTCATATAATATCAAAACGATATAATATTTCGAAAGATAAAAATATTCCGTTGTAAGGGTGCAGCGAATAAAGGCTGTTGCAAAAAAACCTAAGCGATTTGAGTGGAGGCCCTAAATTGCAGTTTTCCGAAATTTTGTTTGGGCGGTAGTGGATCGATCCATATGCGAACCTGATAAATGTCTTCTACAAATTTTGCAAAGCAAGGACCAAATAGGTTACTGCTGTCGAGAGTTGTTGTAAACCATTTAAGTGCACATTTTTGGAGGAGGTACCCGAAAGAGTTGCCCTATATGACCCATTTTTGGACTTTAAACAAGTTTGGACTTAATATTACAAGGCAAAATTTTGGACCCGATCGGTTGTTTCGTTCGAGAGTTATCTTGCGAACCAGCCAGACATACCGACAGAGATATACCCTCAGCCTGTGTGGATTGAAATACTTTTTTCCCAAAAAAAAAAAAAAACATATGTATTTAGGGGGGTTTCAAAATGTTGGGCGTATGAACCGACAAAAGTATGGATAGGATTAAAGCTCAACAATTTGCGGGGATAACAATAGATAGGTCTTTTTATCACACTAGCCTAGGAAAAATATAATATCGCTGTAAACAGGGCCACTAGGAAAACATTCGGTAGAAATTTTGAACATTGGTGTGGGTGGTACCACAGGTATTGGACAGATAGGGCCCAAATTTGAACATAAACTAAGTTTTGACAATATCTAGAGATCCAAAGTTTGGACCAAATCGGTTGCTACGTCTATGAGAAATCGCGTGAAAAATTTCACCGAATATTTTCGAATTTTTGTGAGGGAGGTACCGGAAGGAGTGGACCGAAGATAATATCCAAAGTGTGGACCGAGGGTCTTCTTTCCATAGGCAGATCAAGTTCGAAGATGGGCTATATCGGTCCACTCTTTGGTATAGCCCCCATATAATGGTACCTCCGGATTTGAGGTATTTTGAGAATTTTAGCTACAATTTGTAACCGAAGTATCTGTAATATGACATTTGAGGTTCTCAGTGGTCATGAAACATCTCCACCAAACATTGTCAACATAGGTCCATGTTTTGGTATAGCCCTCATATAACGGTACCTCCCGATTTTCGGGAATTTTCAGTGGTCACGAAATTTCTTCTCTAAAATTCGACAACATGGGTACATTTTTGAGGGTCTACATTGTTTTGATGAAACTACCCTCAATTTGGCTCTTGAAGTTCCCTGCAGCTATAAAACTTTTCTGCCAAAAAGTTTAAAGATAGGTTTACTCTATGATATAGACCCGCAGGTGATAACTTTCACCTAGCTGAACGCATTTTTTAGATTAGATAACACTGTGCAACAAAATGGAGGTGAAAGTCTGGGGCACGGAAAATTCCTCTTTGGGATGAAAGGCCTTGGTGAGTATATTATGAACCCAGAAGGACAGATCCGCCGTGAGTCGAACTTTCGCGTTATGGCGTGATGAAATTTTTGTTAGAGACCCTGTGGGCCATCAGGAATTAGCGTTATATTTTTGTTCACTGTTGCTTAAGTGCTCTACAAAAACAACAAACAAAGATTTAATGCTAATTCATGATGGCTTACAGGGTCTCTTGCAAAAATTTCATCACGCCATAACGCGGAAGTTCGACTCACGGCGCATCTGTCCTTCCGGGTTTTTAATATACACACACCCAGGGCTTTCATCTCCAAAAGGAATTATATCTGCCCCAACATTTGTGTTCACAGTGTAATTTAAGCAATAGTGGGAGGCAGTAGGAGTCTATCCATTGTCGAAAAGTTGTTCCACCTAAAATTGTGAAAGGACCCTAATTATTCCATTTTTATTAAGACTATTTTATGGTGGAGGGTATAAAAAGTTCGGCACGGCTGAACTTAACGACTTTTTACTTGTTTTTTTCACCTTTCAGGCTCTTTTCTCAGGAAGTATGGACATGCCATAGATGAAACTCGTACTGTCGTATGTGGGGCAGTAAATACAAGTTGTTACAACAAAAACCGACGCAATTTGCGTGTTGGTCCTAAACTGAACTTTTCCGAAATTTTGTGTGGGATGGCCACACCTATCTACATACGTAGACGACCCTGCTGCTTTCGTGATAGAAAAAATTACGGATTGAAAGACTTCCAAACAAACCAAAAGGCTTTTCTTTGGTTAGTCAAATATGTGTGTCATTGACCTATGGCTGACACAAATCTTCTCTTAGGAAGTCTACTATGAACATGTATTTCTATTTGTTTTGTTTTACGCTTTTTGTCCTTTTCAATTTTTACAAGATTATCTTTTTACAGTTTTCGTTTATTTCCTTTATCCGCAGGCAAACTAGCTAGATGGTCACACATACAAAACCGGCAATTAAGTTAGTAAGGGTTGTGTATACCTTGTAGGCCGTGTGTATGAATGCGCCTTACTCCCCAACAGTAGTAACATACCGCATAAACACCAAATAGCTTTGACTATTTCGTTTATACTAAAACTTTATTTTAGTTTGGCAAACATTTATGAATTATCCGTGTGATGGTTGGTGGTGGTGAATGGTGTAACAGCATTGCAATGTAGACATTGTATCACATAATTCAGGAAATTAATGTGGTCAGATAGTGAGAGTAAGAAAGCCAGCATTTTTGAGAGAGTGAGAATCCTTGGGGGGAAATTTTTATTATTTTTCTCATCCTCTAAAATTGAGAGTTCGAAAAAGGCTTTTGGCCATAGTTGAACAAGATGAGCATTCGCCTTTACGTTTTCATAGGATTCACCATACAACTGCTCTCATCTTGTTCATCTATGCTTTAGGCATATTGTGGAGAGTAAAGTGCAAGTGCATTTTCCATTCCCAGCTCCCAGCAGTAATAGTAACTGTTACTTGTGAGAGGGCCAAGTTAATAGTGTTACAGTTTTCATGCAGTATATGGTATTGAAAAATTAGTGAGAGCAAGTTTTGAGAGCGCATACTCCTTTTTATGTGGATTTCGTTTTGTCAAATGGAACATATTTACATATGAAGTGAAACAATGTGAAGGATATTTTAGGGGAAATTATGCTCACAGAAATTGGAGGATGAAATTTTTAAAGACACCAACTATTTTATAAATATGTGTTGGTTAATACTAGGACTTCGTTCAAACAATGTGAAGGATATTTTAAGGGAAATTATGCTCACAGAAATTGACGGATGAAATTTTTAAAGACACCAACTATTTTATAAATATGTGTTCGTTGATACTAGTTCAGAGCCCTACACAATTTTATTTGCAAAAGAAAAAGCTGTGAAAATGTGAAAAAAAATTGGAACCTTGGTGTTTTGGGTATATTTTTTGAGTAGAGTGGACGCCAGTAAAGGACACTTCATGCAAAATGTCTAAGAGCTATGTGAACTTTGTCAATGGAGTAGCTATGTATTACAATCAGGAGTTCATGTATGTAACTGTGGGGTTTATTAGTTATTTTGTAAATACTGGAGATTAAAACATCTTACCAAGGCCATGAGAAATATTTAGTGGCCTTACTTAAGGAAGAAAAATTATTTTAAGGAACTTTAAAGTTAAAAGATGTAATAATATCTATATAAATGTATCGTCTTATAATACCTTTAAGTTGCTTAATCTTTAAAGAAAATTACCAAAATTATTTTGAATAAATAGGTAAGTGTTATAGTATCGCTTTGCTTATTTCTCGTTTTCTGTTTGTATCCGTTATAGTCGCAATACCATAGTGTATGACAATGCCAAATGAATTCAACAATTTGCTTAAATGACACAACATAAATTATTACTGACCTTGGTCTCCATTTCAAAGAGAGAATTGTATGGATAGGTCCTGATACTCTTTTGTTGCCAATATGGCAGCCAACAACGTTGCGTGGTTTTTGTTATTACAGCAATATTGCTTGGAAACTGTTTCATTTTGAGTTCCAATTATGGTAATGTTGACGAAACATTGCTTAAAAATTTAAACAAATAATTATAGCAACATAAGTCTACAGCCTTGTAAACATGATGCTAAAGGGATTCACAAAAGTTCCAAAAGAAGTAAAAAAGTATCACTGGGCTATGCCCACTTTCAGCCTATAGGACATTATAATATGTTTCCTTTTGCTATTGGATAGATTTTAAGATATAAAATAAACAAATTTGGAGGCTTTACAATATAAATTTCAGATGTCCAACTGTCATTTTAATTTAGATAAGGTGCAGTTTACGCATTGCAGATGTGCTTGAAAAGTACGAGGCCGACATTACTGTCATACAGGAAATACGATGGTTTAGGGAAGGAGTCACAACAACTACTAAAGGTGACGCACTCTATTATAGCTGCCATGATAAAACCCTTGAGTTTGGTTGCGTATTTGTAGTTGGTCGGAGGTTAAAACATCTGGGGCTCAATTCTTGTTCTATGAAAATTTGAAATAAAAACTTTAATAAAGGAAATAAATGTCAAATGAAAAATTTTATAAAGGAAATATTTTTCATTTCATATTTTCATAGAACAAAAATCCAGCACCTGGTCTCCAGCTTAACCCCAGTGAATGAACGACCTGCTACAATACGGATAAAAGCAAAATTCTTCAACATTAGCTTTATTTGCGCTCATGCTCCAACAGAAGACAAGGACGAACAGACAAAATATATATTTTATGAGCACCTAGAAGAAACATATGACTGTTGTCCTGCCCATGACGTAAAAACTTATTCTAGGCGATTTTAATGTCGTAATTGGAAAGGAAAATACCTTGGATATGGTAGTTAGCAGTATCAGAATTAAGCGTCTCGATATTAATAAGGGAACCTGGCTGTCGCCAGATCAAATTGATCACGTTGTGATAGATGGAAGATATTCCTCGAGGGTGTTGGATATACGATCGTTCCGAGGTGCAAACATAGACTCGGACCACCACCTTGTTGCAGCAAATGTACGTACCAGATGAAGTGTAGCAAATAACACTGTGCAACAAGGTTTTTGTGCGGTGGAAAATTTCTTTTGGATATGATAGCCCTTGGTGAGTATATTAAGAACCCAAAAGGAAATTTTCGCCATAGGTCAAGTTTCCGAGATATCGCGTGATGATTTGTTTGAATTTTCCCCTATGCTGCGTGAGAAAATAGCTAATACCTCTGTTTGGCGTTATTGTAGCTTCGTTTTGAGATTACATGTCTTCAGTCAAATCGAATGACGAATCTTTTTGTGGAACATTTCATCCTTCTAACTCAATTCCTTTCATGTCCTTTTCGTCCTTCATTTCTGGAACCATAGCAAAAGTACCCAAGATGGAATTTCACAGCATCCAAATATTCTACAAAAATGTTGCTCAGAAGATTTTAGGTATGGTCTTCTTTGGGAACTAATCGATATTGTCCCGTTTTCATGGTCCTTTTCGACATTTTCCATGTTTTTGTTCAGAAAAAAGTTTTGTTTTCGTTATTTTTTGATTGTTGAAATACCTTCACAAAAAATAACGAAAACCAAACATGTTTTTTTCTCAACAAAAACATGGTAAATGTCGAAAAGGACCATGAAAACGGGACAATATCGATTAGTTGTCAAAGAAGACCATACCTAAAATCTTCTAAGCAACATTTTTGTAGAATATTTGGATGCTGTGAAATTCCATCTTAGGTACTTTTGCTATGGTTCCAGAAATGAAGGACGAAAAGGACATGAAAGGAATTGAGTAAGAAGGATGAAATGTTCCACAAAAAGATTCGCCATTCGATTTGACTGAAGACGTGTGATCTCAAAACGAAGCTACAATAACGCCAAACAGAGGTATAAGCTATTTTCTCACGCAGCATAGGGGAAAATTCAAACAAATCATCAAGCGATATCTCGAAAACTTGACCTATGGCGAAAATTTCCTTTTGGGTTCTTAATATACTCACCAAGGGCTATCATCTCCAAAAGGAATTTTCCACCGCACAGACCTTGAGTTTCAATTTGTGTCACAGTGTAATGTACGAACAGGCACAACACGGAAGTTGGACATCGGTTAGCTGCAAACACAACAGATTGCCACAGCATATTCCACTCAATTAGCCCAATTGCTTAATCAACGCACTTCTCGTCCCGATACCATATCAGCACAATGGCAAAGTACTGCCCTCTTCAAGCAAACGGCCGCAAATTCTATACTTGGATACCAGAGAGAAGTGCTGCTACCGAAAAAATGGACATATAGGGCTACTCTACCAACAGTAGCAACGCGTAGGGCGCCAGAGAGGTATCGGGAGAAAAGGAAAAAAGAGAAACGTCTTTCCGCAAGAAAAAAAGAGAGATATAGAAAAGCGAGGGTGTGAAAATTGAGATGTACAGGAGCCAGAATGATGTCCGAACATTTTACCAAAGAGTGAAACATCAAACTGATAGCTTTGGTACAGGCACTTTCTCCTGTAGGGAGTGCTAACGATATGGAAAGTGTGCTCAGGATATGGAAAGAGCATTTTTCCAAACTGTTTGTATCCAATAGTAGCGAAGAAGAAATTATACCACATATCCAATCCCAGAAGATGGTATTGCATATATACCAACAGACCAAGATCGGGTAAAGGCAGCAATAAACCGGCTGTAGAATAATAATGCAGCAGGAGCCATTTGCTTTCAGCCAAGCTGTTCAAAACCGGAGGCGACTTGTTCATAAGGTGTATGAATCAGCTAGTTAGCACCATCTAGCAGGACGAACGCGTACCCGACTTCTGGAACCTAGGCATCCTGTGCCCCGTCAACAAGAAAAGAGATAAGACTGTATGCTCTAACTATAGGGGCATAAATCTCCTCCCTATTGCCTACGAGATAGTGTCAGGGATATTGTTCGAACGACTAAAGCCTATGGTAAACGAATAATTGGGCCATGCCAATGGGGCTTTAGACCTGGCAAATCAACCATTGACCAGATATTTACCCTGCGGCAAATACTGAAATAGATACATGAGATGCAGATCGACACTTACCATATTTTGCATCTTTCGACATATCTTTATGTTCAAAGGTATTCCAAGCCATGTCTGAATTTGGCATTCCCGCAAAGCTTACTCGGCTTTTTAAAATAACTCTAACTGATACTCTGTCCTCAGTTAAAACAGGAAAGAACCTCTCCGAAGAGTTTTGTATCAAAAGAGTTTTCAGACAAGGAGACAGCCTTTCGTGTGATCTCTTCAACATCCTGCTTGAATAGGTTATACGAGAGTCAAACGTTAAATGAAATGGCACAATCTACACCAATAGCCACATGTTACTTCCTTATGCTGATGATATATACATCATAAACGATCAGTAACTGATACCTTTATGAAGATCGAAAGAGAATCTGCTATATTGGGTCTGGCGGACCAACTGTTGAATTTGGTTCTTATAATTTTGAGATAGTAAAGACTTCTTCGTCGGACGTACCTTTCAATTGGGGAGAGAACATTTCAAGGATATAATAGCGTTCGAAAATAACGAAGTGTACATTAGAAATTCAAGAGAAAATACGTTGAATATACCCTGTAACCCTCCTAGCTTGAATGAAATAAAAGTGAAAATAAACAAGTAAAAAAGTATCAGTTGGCTTTGCCGACATAGATATACCCTCAGCCCGTGTGAATTAAATACTTTTTATCCAAACATTTTGGGCGTATGAACCGACAAAAGTATAGATAGGATTAAAGCTCAAAAATTTGCGGGGATAACGATAGGTAGGGCTTTTTTATCACACTAGCCTACGAAAAACATAATATCGCTGTAAACAGGGCCACTAGGAAAACCTTCGGTAAAAATGTCCAAAGGATCCTCGCACAGACCCTTACCCACACAAAAATGTTGGACATTTGTGGGAAGTATGGACTTGCCCCTAAAAAACTTTTACTGCAGCGAATGCAAGTTGTTTCAAGAAAAACCAAAGTGATTCGGAGCAGGTATTAAAGTGAATTTATACAAAATTTTGTGTGAAAGTACCCGAAGGAGTGGACAAATATAGTCCTGATCTATATCTGGTAGATATTTAGGATGTGTAAGGTATGGACCAAATCGGTCACTGCCATCAAAAGTTATCGTGCCCCCAATTTTTCCGAACATTTTTGAACTTTTGTGGGGGAGGTACCGGAAGGAGTGGACTAATATGGCTTATCTTCGAACTTAAACTAAGTTTGCACAAAATATTACGAAGACTAAATTGTGGACCGAATCGGCAGATCCGTTCGAGAGTTATCTTGCGCTCCAACCACAACACACGGTGCCATAGGGATTTTTTGTAACTTTCAGTTTATTTTCTGAGGAAGTATGGACTTGTCCCTGATGAAACATACCGTTATATGGGGAGCAGTGAATACAAATTGCTACAACAAAAATCAGAGTGATTCGTGAACAGGTCCTAAACTGAATTTTTCCGAAATTTTGTGTGGGAGGTACCCGAAGGAGTGGATCGACTTAACCCATCTTCGAAATTAAACTAAGTTTAGACAAAATAGTACGAGAGCCAAAGTTTGGACCGATTCGGATAATCCGTTTGAGAGTTATCGTCCGCTCCAGCAGCCAGACAGACGGACAAAAATGGTTAAATCAAATTGTCTGAATCGGATTTCGTCCAAACATACTTGGGATCTAAAACCATTATTTCGATGATGCACATTTTGCCCGTATGAAAGTGTACATACCCTCGTTAGCATAAGTGCTGAGGGTATAACAAGTAAAATATATTAAGTTCGGCCGGACCGAAGTTCTCGCCGTTTACCACCAGACTCTCTTTAGCAGATTCTCCTTCGACCTTCATAAAGGTTTCGGTTACTTCTTTTACCGAAGCAAGTAACATGTGGTTGTTGGTGTAGATTGTGCCACTTTTTTTGAGGTTTGCCTCTCGTATAACCTTTTCTAGCAGGATGTTGGAAAGATCACACGAAAGGCTGTCTGCTTGCCTGGAACCCCTTTTGGTGCAAAACTCTTCGGAGAGGTTCTTGCCTATTTTAACTGAGGATCTCATGTCAGTTAAAATCGTTTTACAAAGCCGAATGAGCCTGGAATACCTTTAAACGTAGTGGGCTGTCGAAGGCTGTTTTATAATCGACAAAAAGGTGGTAGGTGTCGATCTGCAACTCTTGGGTCTTCTCCAGGATTTGCCGCAGGGTAAATATCTGGTCTATGGTGGAATTGCCAGGTCTAAAGCCACATGGGTATGGTCCAATTATTTCGTTGACCATTGGCTTTAGTCGTTCGCACAATATCCCTGACACGACCTTGTAAGCAATCGGGAGTAGACTCTTGCCCCTATAGTTAGAGCGTACAGTCTTATCTCCTTTCTTATGGAAGGGGCACAGGATAATTAGGTTCCAATCGTCGGGTACTCGTTCTTCCTGCCAGATGGTGCTAATTAGCTGATGAATACACCTTATCAGACGGACGGACATGGCTAAATCGAATCCAAACTGTCTTAAACACATTTCGCCCATGTGCCCTTATTTCGATGAGGCACATACAAAAATGCTGAGGGTATAACTAGCGCCCAGAAGAAGTGATGTAGGGCATTACATGGTCGGCTCCGTCTGACCTTTAAAAAATGTAAAATTTTTTGCCAAACCTTTTTAGCAATCATTTGAAAATCACTCCCAAATAACCAGTTCAACCCCATCATTACTAGCGTCATTGCCATGTTCGGAAACGTGTTAACACAAAATCTCAACCCCTAACGAAAAAAAACGCTGCAATGAAATCCAAACCCGAAAAATGACATTTTGATAATAATGCTGCATTGACAACTTACCAAAACTTATTGAACAAACATATTAAACGACTAGATAAGGTAATGCTAAAACGTGAGTGTGTGCGTGTTTCGAAAGCGGGTAAAACATAAACCAAAGTCAATCCTTGTAGCCACATAAAGGTCACGTAGCACGACAGTATTTTTTTATTTAGAAACGATAACTCTGATGATGATGCTGCGTCTGCCACAGCCACCACTGATCACTGGATATGTGTCGTCCAATCATTGCTGTAATAAACCGTACCAAATATTGTAAAAAAACTACGGAAAGAACACTAAAAAATCAACCTCCAAAATATGTGAGTGGAATAACTTAAAATGGTTTGCTCGTTTTTTTTGTCTATGACATTATATATTTTAGCTGTGTGACAAAAAGCGTAAAAAGAACTATCGGAATGATATGTTTGATTATGGGTTACTATTGCAATACAACACGATTTGACCATTAAATGTTAACAATTTTAATGGTGTTGGTGATTTGTTTTTGGCTAGTTTGTCATGCTTTTCATAAAATCAGCAATAAATTGCGGAAATAAATAAAAAATTTTATGTAGTTTTGAATGGTTGAATGTCTGAATTCTGAAGAGAGGTGTGAGAATTTTTTTGTATATAGAATTCTGCAAAAGCACCAAGGAAGGTTGAGGTTTGGAATAGCAAAATTGCGTTTATTTAGCTATATGGCATTCGAAATCGAATGATAATAGAGTACGAATGATGATTGTGTACGTATGCCGTCCGTCAGCACGTATACTCTTTGTGTACCTTAATTTTTATACCCTCCACTATAATATGGAAGGTATTATTAAATTTATCATTCCGTTTGTAACACATATATTCTTGATCAGCATAAAATTCTAAGTCGATATAACGATATCCGTCTGTTAAAATCAAGATACAGCTTGATTTTTTTAAAATAGAGCTTTGTAATTTGGCATAGAAGTTCCTATAACTCCCATGTGTTTCCTATTGAAAATGGGCTATATTTATATATTTATAATTATGATGAATGAATATGATGAATACTCCAGCTCAAGCAATAATTATGATAAATCTTTATAAATAAAAAATCAAATCTCTTTCGTTGTTAATGACATCAGTTGAGAACGGCTAGACCGATTTGGATAATTCGTTTTGTGAAATGTTCGCTATAACCCGACTTAGGGTTGTATGCTAAGGAAATTTGACCACGCCCACTTTTAATCCCACTTTTTTAATTT
Organism: Musca autumnalis; assembly: GCF_047663935.1. NCBI lineage: Eukaryota > Metazoa > Arthropoda > Insecta > Diptera > Muscidae > Musca > Musca autumnalis. Next base: position 180,242,736 of record NW_027412088.1, read on the forward strand.
TCATCTTTTATCTTTTCTACAAAAACTACTGAACCGATTTTTCTGAAACTATCAGGGAATGTACAGGGATGATCCCCGGTTAAAATGGTCTACAAATTTTGTTGAATTTTGGAGGGGGCGGGGAACTTTCCCTATACCCTATTTCATTAAAAAAGCTATATCTTCATAAATACAAATCAAATGTCGTTCGTTGGTAACGGCATCGGCTGAAAACGGCTGGACCGATTTAGATAATTCTTTTTGTGAAATGTTCGCCCAACTTAGGTTTTTATGCAAAGAAAATTTGTCCACGCATACTTCTACACCCACTTTTTTAATTTTAATCTTTTCTACAAAAACTACTGAACAGATTGTCCTGAAATTTTTGGGGAATGTACAGGGATGGCCCGCGATGAAAATATGCTACATTTATTGTTGAATTTCGGAAAGGGCGGGGTACTTCTCTTAAAACTACGGAACCGATTTTCCTGAAATTTCAGGGAATGTACAGGGATTGGCCCAGGTGGAAATATGCTACATATTTTCGTGAATTTCGAAGGGGCGGGGTACTTCCCTTTGCCATATTTAAAAAAACGCCATATCTGTAGAAATAAAAATCAAATGCCGTCATAACCCAATTTAGGTTTTTATGCAAAGAAAATTTGTCCACTTAAAATTTGTCCAAATTTAAATTTTTTCTGCAAAAACTACTGAACCTATTTTCCTGAAATTGTCGAGGAAGGTACAGGGACGGCCCTTGAACATATTTTGTTGAATTCCAGAGAAGGCGGGCACAGATTAATCTACACTCTAGGTACTTCTTTGGGCCCTAAAGACCCGACCACTCCTGTTTTTTAAAATATGTTATATCGCCAATACTATTGAACCGATTTCCAACAAATTTGCAGCAAATGCTCAATCTTTGCAATGTATATTTTATGAATTTCATAGGAGATAGGGTACCTTCCCCAGCTATTTCTTTTAAAAGCTACATGTCTAAGTCAACCTTATGATTATATCAGTTTCAGCATAAATTTTGGGAGGCAATTCGGTTGTGTGTACCCTGGGTACATATCTGGAGCCAAAGTACCGAACCTCCCCCACAAAAGTTCGAAAATGTTCGGATTTGGTCCATAATTTGCAACTCGTGAAATGTCTACCAGGGTTAGATGAGGTTCCAATATGGACTCAATCGGTCCACTCCTTCGGGTACCTCCCACACAAAATTTCGTATAAGTTCAGTTTAGGACCTTCTCTCGAATCGTTTTGATTTTTGTTTTAACAACTTGTATTCACTGCCCTCCATACGACGTACAAGTTTCATCAGGAGCAAGTCCATACTTCCTGAGAAAATAGCCTAAAAGTTGCACAAAATCGCTATGACACCGTGTGAGGAGGTTGGAGCGCAAGATAACGAACGGATTTGGGTCCAAAATTTGACCTTAGTAATATTTTGTCCAAACATAGTTTAAGTTCGAAGATAAGCAATATCGGTCCACTCCTTCAGGTACCTCCCCCACAAAATTTCAAAAATGTTCGAAAAAATTTTCGTACGGTAACTTTTGAAGGGAGTGGCCGAATTGGTCCATACTTTACACATCCTAATATATCTACCAGATATAGATCAGGTTCAAATATGGACTATATTTGTCCACTTCATCCAGTACCTGCCAAACAAAATTTCGGATAAGTACACATTAAGACCTGGTATCGAATCACTTTGATTTTTGTCGGTTCATAATCCCAAAATTTTTAAAACCCTCTAAATACATACGTTTTTTGGAAAAAAATTGTTTCAATATACACATGCTGAGGGTATATCTCTGTCGTCCAAGCCGACTGATACTTTTTTACTTGTTTTTTTTTTTTTTTAACTTTTATAATTAGATCCCTTTAGGATAAAGACAGGGGACATGGACGATAATAAATCCTAAACAGCATCAATGGGCGAAAAATCCGACAAAGTCCATAAGAGAAAGGAAAGGTTACAGACAAAATCTGTTGACAAAATTAAAATTCTCCTCGGTTTGACAATGGATCGAAGAAGAGCAGTAGAAAATACCTATTTTTGAATTGTCAAGCATAAAGTCCATAACAAGTTGTCATCATTACGGTCCGGGGTCTGCTAGTATTTTAAACAAAAATAAATTAAAAACAAAAAATTCTAAAAGGTACACTAATGCGCTACAAAGAAGCCTGAAGGTGTTTTAATATTCGAGAAGGTACATTGATACGCTACAAAGATGTTTGATTGGTTTAGTACTCGGGAAGCAAGTTTGATTCCTTGAAGGTGGTTTGATACTCAAGTAGAAAGTTTGATACTCGACATGGTAGTTTGATACCCGACAAAGTAGTTTGAAGTTGGTTTGTTACTCAAGAACGTAGTTTGATACTCGTGAGTGTAGTTGGATACGCGACAAAGAAGTTTGAAAGTGGTTTAATACTCCAGAAGGCAGTTGGATACCGGACAACGCGGCTTTAAAGTGTTTTAATACCCGAAACTGCAGTCTGAAGGTAGTTTGATACCCGACAAAGAAGTTTGAAGGTGTACTGTAAGTACAGAAGGTAGTTGGTTACCCGTCAAAGTGGTTTGATACACGATAAAGTAGTTTGATATCCGATAAAGTAGTCTGATGTTGGCTTGATACTCGATAAGGTAGTTTGATACGCGACAAAGTAATTTGAGGGAGGTTTGATACTCGAGAAGCTTGTTTGATACCCAAAAACTAGTTTAAAGGTGATGGGATATTCAAGGAGATAGTTGGATACCTGGTTAGGAAGGTTGAAGGTTGGTTGATACTGGGAAGAATAGTTTGATACCGGACACATTGTTTTATCGTGATTTGATACTCGATAATGGCTGAAATCTGGTATTTAGTCTTCGTTGGGGGTAAACAAATTTTTACCTGAAGTTTGTCGGAATTTGTGTCCTCAATATCCCACCGAAATGCCTGAAATTTGGTAACACTATGCAACACTGAAAATGCAAACAACTTCTAGTATGAATTTTTTGAAAGTACATATTTAGACTACAAAAACCCTAGTTGGGTTTTGTCCAGTCAGATCCAGCTCGGATTTTATGGTCCCATCTAAACCGGGCTAAATCTACACTTTTTTGCATTTATCAGACCTTTATCTCAGAAACGAATAGGAATTTGCCCTTGCTGTCTTTAGCAATATTGTAGCCCTAAGCTGGTAGAACTTATCTTTTGGAGAAACCACATAAGAAAAACTCCATCTAGGGCATCAAAATCTATAAAATATAGAAAATTGTACATAATTGCTGAAATTCTGGTCAGTATCGGCTAAACTATTGGGAGTTGAACCAAGTAACCTTTTGCAAAAATCTTCCAAATAAAGTTCTCAACAATTCTTTAGAACATTCCGAAACTCTAAAATGCTTACTTCATGTTGTTTCAGCGGTATTTTGCATCATATCTTTTACAGCACGTATTTGAAACACAGTTCACACCAACAGTTTATTCTCGCATTTCGGATTTCACTACATTATTGACATTTTTATTAAATCGTCGTAGAAAAAATGTACTGAAAACAACGGGATAGAGGGCATTTTACAACAATGACATGTTCTGAAGAGTTGTGTATTACATTCCACGGAATATTTTTCCGAAAGAAAATATTCAGAAAAAATTAACAGTTTTGGAGATACAGTGCGAAATGTATAAAAATTGTGGTATTTTTGCATATATTTTGAAATTTGAGGCAATAAATGTAGTTTTTCGAGTTCAATATTTTTCCAAATATTGTATTCTTGTCATTATCTACAAATTTGCTTTAGAGGTTAGAACAAGATTCGCATTGGTTTCAGAGATATAGCCCCGAATTTCTTTAAAAACTCAATATTTAACCATGTTTAGATGGGGCCATAAAATCCGAGCTGGATCTGACACAACAAAACCCAACTAGTGTTTCTTGTCGTTTGTGTCTGTACTTTCAAAAAATCCTCAGTTAGAATTGTTTGCACAAGATCACCTTAAAAATGTTGCACAGTGTAATTAGTCTTCGTTTGGGGGTGTAAAACTTCACAGCTGAAATGTGTCGGTATAGATGCAAGCCTTCGTATAGCCTCCATAGAACACTACCTCCCGATTTTCGGTATTTTGAAGCTTAAGGCTCCAGTATTCCACCGAATTTGTTTAAGTTTGGTATTTAGTCATAGGTGTAAGCCCACTTCTTCATATAGCCCTCATAGAAACGTATCCTCCGATTTTCGGTGTCTTGAAAGTTTTAGCCACATAATGCAAACAGAATAACTGAAATTTGGTATTTAATCTTCGCCAAAGGACCGAAACATTTCTACAGGTACAACAAATCTCCTGCAAAAAATCAGACAGTATAGGTTCACGCTTTGTAATAGCCCTTATATAAGCGTGGCCACAATTTAAGTTTTCTGGAGACTTTAGTCACATTTTTCTATCAAGTTTGTCGTTAATTGGATTTTAGTGTTCCCAGAAGATAGAAAGCTTACTCGCAAACAAACGGGCTTGTTCTTTTTTTATTTAAGTATAAGTCAATCGATTCCCCTTTAGCCCAGCAACATTTATAAGAACACTGATCTGCAACTCTAATGACCAGGCTCTTTACAAAGTTGGTGCAATTTGGTCATAGGTCTGGTCTCCAGTGGATGATAGAATTTTCCCAATATGAATAAAAGAAAAATCAGGTCTTCTTTTGTCCATAAAGGACCTAAAGACGCCTGCTTCCTTTACCTACAGAAGATCGCCACTTTTGTTTATAAAAGACCCGCAAAGGTCTTTCTTTGCTATGTAAGCCTTCAAGATATCTTCTTTTGTCTGTAGAAGACAGCCTGAGGTTTCATTTTGTCTATAGAATACATCAAGATATTTTCTTTTGTCTATAATAGAGGTATTCTTTTGTCTGTAGAAGACCTCTATTAAAGATATCACGAGCTCTTCTATTATCTATAGAATATTTCAAGATGTTTTCTTCTGTCCATGGGAGACCTTAACCCTGCGTTTACAAATGACAGGAAAGTTGACTTCATGTATTGATTGTCAAAATCCCACAACTTGCCTGTGTGGCGTAGGCGTCCCGACGACTGCAAAAACAGTTGTAAAATTTTGAATGAAAATCATCGACATCTTTTTCTTTTCCATTCACATATTTTGTTTTTGTTTTTGTTCATGTTCTTTTGTTTTCAACACATATCAATTATTATCTCACTTATTTTTACAAAAATGCCAAAAATTTGTCTTCCTTACTGTCTGTGAAAAAATGATGGACAGTTGGGAGACAAACGATAAATGTATGTATGTGTTAGTAAATCCGAGTATTATTTGAAGACAAACTGTCTGGTGTAAACGCCTAGTAAGAAGTCTTCATTTGCCTATGGAACACCTTAAGAGGTCTTCTTTTGTCTATAAAATACCTCAATATGTCTTCCTTTATCTATAGAAGATCTCAAGATGTCTTCCTTTATCTATAAAAAACTTTAAGATGTCTTCCTTTGACCTAAGAAGAGGTGAATAGGTCCTCTTTAGTCTATAGAATACCTTAAAATGTCTCCTCTTGCCCATGGCAGATATCCATATCCCTTCTTATGTCTACAGAAACTTTTTGATCAACAAAAGGTCTTTTTTGCCTATAAAAGACTTCAAGATGCCTTCCATATTCTATAGAACAGGAATTTCTTTGCCTATAAAAGATTTCCAGAGGTCTTCTTTTGTCTGGAGAAGAACTCAGGATGTCTTATTTTGTGTATGGAATAGGTTCTCCTTTATGCATAGAACACCTAAAAGTGTCTTCTTTTGTAAATAGAAGATCTCAAGAGGTCTTCTTTCGTCGTTAGAAGACCTAAAAAAGTCCACTAGACAATATGTCAAGGCTGAAGATCGAGCCTCCCGATTTTGAAGCTTTTTATCTTCGTTTTTTGGATATTTTGGCATATAACAGCCAAACCATTGGGATCCAACACTAAGACAAAAAATGTACCCAAGACAATATTTAAGAATTCTCTAGTACACCGCGAAAGCATTGGAAGCCTCCTTCAGGCAATTTTGGCCTTGAGGATAAAAAACTTCAAGTCAAAATCGGGAGGCTCGATTTTTCACCCTGGACATATGGGCTAGTGAACTTTTTTGCTGGGTACAATTCCAGGAATCAGACACGCGAAGGTATCAATAAGGTATTTTTTCCTTTTATACAAATCGCCCCGGTCTACTCAACATGTCTTCCTCTGTATATAGATTACCTCAAAAGGCCTTCTTTGGTCTTTAAAAGACCTCAGGATGTCTTCTTTTGTCTACAGATATCTTTAAGAAGTATTATTATGTCTATAGAAGACCTAATGATGTCTTCTTTTGTCTATAGAAGACCACCAGAGGCTTTCCTTTGTCTACAGAAGACTTTACGATCTATTCTTTTGCCAATAGAAGAGCTCAAGAAACCATTTTCTGTCTATAGAAGACTTCAGAATGCCTCCGTTTGTCTAAAGAAGACCTCTGCAGGTCTTCCTTTGTCTACAAAAGTCTTTAGAATTTTTTCTTTTGTCTATAGAAGACCTCCAGAGGTCTTCCTTTGTCTATAAAAGAAACCTTCCTCTGTCTATAGAAGACCAAAAGTTTGCCTTTGTCTACAGAAGAGCACAAGATGTCTCCTTTGTCTATAGAAGACCTCCAGAGGTCTTCCTTTGTCTACAGAAACCTCAAGATGACTTCTTCTGTCTATTAATGAGTTCAAGATGTATTCTCTTGTCTATAGAAGATGACAAGAGGACTTTCTTTGTCGGTAGGTGATTTCAAGAGGTCTCTTTTTGTCAACAAAATAAGTCATGATATCTTCTTTTGTCTATAGATAAACTCTAGAGGTATTTTATGTCTTCAGAAGACTTCAAAAGGTCTTTTTTTATTTATTTATTTATTTATTTATTTATTTAGTCTATTTATTTATTTAGTAGTTTAGATTTTGTCTATAGAAGACCTCCAGAGGCCTTCCTTTGTTTACAGAAGACTTTAGGCTCTTTTCTTTTGTCTATAGAAAACCTCCCGAGGTCTTCTTTTGTTTACAAAGACCTCAAGAAACCATCTTCTTTCTATAGAAGACCTCATGAAGCCTTCCTCTGTCTATAGAAGGCTTCAATATGCCTCCTTTTGTCTAAAGAAGACCTCTGGATGTCTTCCTTCCTCTACAAAAGTCTTGAGGATCTTTTCTTTTGTCTATAGAAGACCGCCAGAGGTCTTCCTTTGTCTTTAGAAAACCTCCGGAGGTCTTCTTTTGCTTACGAAGACCTCAAGAAACCATCCCCTGTCTATAGAAGACTTCAAGAAGTCTTCCTTTGTCTAAAGAAGACTTCAGAATGCCTCCTTTTGTCTAAAGAAGACATCCGGAGATTTTCCTTTGCCTACCGAAGTCTTTAGGATCTCTTCTTTTGTCTATAAAAGACCTCCAGAGGTCTTCCTTTGTCTATAGAAAACCTCCGGAGGTCTTCTTATGTTTACAAAGGCCTCAAGAAACCATCACCTGTCTATAGAAGACCTCAAGACGCCTCCCTTTCTCTATAGAAGACTCCAAAAAGCCTCCTTTTGTCTAAAGAAGACCTCCGAAGGTCTTCCTTTGTCTTCAAAAGTCTAGGATATTTTCTTTTGTCTATAGAAGACCTCCAGGGGTCTTCCTTTGTCTACAGAAATTCTCCGGAGGTCTTCCTTTGTTTACAAAGACCTCAAGAAACCATCCCCTGTCTATAAAAGACCTCAAGAAGTCTTCCTCTGTCTAAATTTGACTTCAAAATGCGTCGTTTTGTCTAAAGAAGACATCCGGAGGTCTTCCTTTGTCTACAAAAGTCTTTAGGATATTTTCTTTTGTCTATAGAAGACCTCCAGAAGTATTCCTTTGTCCATAGAAGAAACCTTCCTATGTCTATAGAAGACCTCCAAAAGTTTGCCTTTGTCTATGGAAGAAATCCTCCGGAGGTCTTCTTTTATTTACGAAGGCCTCAAGAAACCATCCCCTGTTTATAGAAGACCTCAAGAAGTCTTCCTTTGTCTAAAAAAGACTTCAAAATGCCTCCTTTTGCCTAAAGAAGACATCCGGAGGTCTTCCTTTGTCTACAAAACTCTTTAGGATATTTTCTTTTGTCTATAGAAGACCTCCCGAGGTCTTCCATTGTCTATAGAAAACCTCCGGAGGTCTTCTTTTATTTACGAAGGCCTCAAGAAACCATCCCCTGTTTATAGAAGACCTCAAGAAGTCTTCCTTTGTCTAAAAAAGACTTCAAAATTCCTCCTTTTGCCTAAAGAAGACATCCGGAGGTCTTCCTTTGTCTACAAAACTCTTTAGGATATTTTCTTTTGTCTATAGAAGACCTCCAGAGGTATTCCTTTGTCTATAGAAGAAACCTTCCTCTGCCTATAGAAGACCTCCAAAAGTTTGCCTTTGTCTATGGAAGAAATCCTCCGGAGGTCTTCTTTTGTTTACAAAGACCTCAACAAACCATTCCTTGTCTATAGAAGACCTCAAGAAGTCTTCCTTTGTCTAAACTTGATTTCAAAAAGCCTCTTTTTGTCTAAAGAAGACATCCGGAGGTCTTCCTTTGTCTTCAAAAGTCTAGGATATTTTCTTTTGCCTATAGAAAACCGCCAGGGGTCTTCCTTTGTCTATAGAAGAAACCTTCCTCTGACCACCGAAAGTTTGCCTTTGTCTATAAAAGACCGCAAGATGTCCTCTTTTGTCTGTAGAAGACCTCTAGAGGTCTTCCTTTGTCTACAGAAACCTCAAGATGACTTCTTCTGTCTATTGATGAGTTCAAGAGGTATTCTTTTGTCCATAGAAGATGTCAAGAGTATTTTCTTTGTCGGTAGATGTTTTCAAGAGGTCTCTTTTTGTTAGCAGAATAACTCAAGATATCTTCTTTTGTCTATAGATGAACTCTAGAGGTATTTTATTTCTTTAGAAGACTTCAAAAGGTCTTTATAGAAGAACTCAAGTGGTCTTCTTTTGCCTATAAGAGACTTCAAGAGGTCTTCTTTTGTCTATAAATGATCTTAATAGGGCTGTAAAAGACCTCAAGAGGTTTTATTTGTAAATAGAATACCTCAAGAGACCATCCTTTATCTACAGAGGGCCTTAGGATGTATTGTTTTATCCATAGAAGACCTCAGGAGGTCTTCTTTTATATATAAAATATCTCAAGGGATTTTCTTTTATCTATACAAGACCTAAAGATGTGTTCTTTTGTCTATAGAATACTTCTAGAGGTCTTTTTTATCTGTAGAAGACGTCTGTTGGTCTTTTTTATCTATAGAAGAACCCAAGAGGTCTTACTTTGTCTATAATATACCTCAAGTGTTATTATTTTGTCTATAGAAGACTTCAAGAGGCCTTCCATTGTCTATAGAAGGCCTTAAGATGTATTGTTTTATCCATAGAAGAACTCAGGAGGTCTTCTTTTATCTATAGCAGATCTCTAGATGTCTTCATTTGCCTATAGAAGACCTTAAGAAGTATTCCTTTGTCTAAAGAAGACTTGAAAATGCTTCCTTAGGTGTACAAAGATCTCAAGAGTTCTTTTTTTTGTCTAAAATGCTTTAAAATGTCTTGTTTTGTCTAAAAAACTTTAGGAGGCAATATTTTGTCAATGGAAGACTTCAGGAAGCCTTCTCCAAGGTGTCGTGTCTTTTGTCTTGGGAAAGTTGAAAGCGATATATACTAAATCAGTTAGAGCCGAGATCGGAGCCCAGACATTCTGAATCCTTGAAACACAAATTCGAACTCGGATCCAGCGGATATAAATTTATACCGCCAATAAGTTGTTTAGAGCTTGAACTGCTGATTTTACTGCTGCTCATTTCAAGGTCGTATAATTGAGTATTATTTTTTATATATCAACATTGATGTTTTCAACATCTTTGTCTTTAGAAAACCTCCGGAGGTCTTCTTTTGCTTACGAAGACCTCAAGAAACCATCCCCTGTCTATAGAAGACTTCAAGAAGTCTTCCTTTGTCTAAAGAAGACTTCAGAATGCCTCCTTTTGTCTAAAGAAGACATCCGGAGATTTTCCTTTGCCTACCGAAGTCTTTAGGATCTCTTCTTTTGTCTATAAAAGACCTCCAGAGGTCTTCCTTTGTCTATAGAAAACCTCCGGAGGTCTTCTTATGTTTACAAAGGCCTCAAGAAACCATCACCTGTCTATAGAAGACCTCAAGACGCCTCCCTTTCTCTATAGAAGACTCCAAAAAGCCTCCTTTTGTCTAAAGAAGACCTCCGAAGGTCTTCCTTTGTCTTCAAAAGTCTAGGATATTTTCTTTTGTCTATAGAAGACCTCCAGGGGTCTTCCTTTGTCTACAGAAATTCTCCGGAGGTCTTCCTTTGTTTACAAAGACCTCAAGAAACCATCCCCTGTCTATAAAAGACCTCAAGAAGTCTTCCTCTGTCTAAATTTGACTTCAAAATGCGTCGTTTTGTCTAAAGAAGACATCCGGAGGTCTTCCTTTGTCTACAAAAGTCTTTAGGATATTTTCTTTTGTCTATAGAAGACCTCCAGAAGTATTCCTTTGTCCATAGAAGAAACCTTCCTATGTCTATAGAAGACCTCCAAAAGTTTGCCTTTGTCTATGGAAGAAATCCTCCGGAGGTCTTCTTTTATTTACGAAGGCCTCAAGAAACCATCCCCTGTTTATAGAAGACCTCAAGAAGTCTTCCTTTGTCTAAAAAAGACTTCAAAATGCCTCCTTTTGCCTAAAGAAGACATCCGGAGGTCTTCCTTTGTCTACAAAACTCTTTAGGATATTTTCTTTTGTCTATAGAAGACCTCCCGAGGTCTTCCATTGTCTATAGAAAACCTCCGGAGGTCTTCTTTTATTTACGAAGGCCTCAAGAAACCATCCCCTGTTTATAGAAGACCTCAAGAAGTCTTCCTTTGTCTAAAAAAGACTTCAAAATTCCTCCTTTTGCCTAAAGAAGACATCCGGAGGTCTTCCTTTGTCTACAAAACTCTTTAGGATATTTTCTTTTGTCTATAGAAGACCTCCAGAGGTATTCCTTTGTCTATAGAAGAAACCTTCCTCTGCCTATAGAAGACCTCCAAAAGTTTGCCTTTGTCTATGGAAGAAATCCTCCGGAGGTCTTCTTTTGTTTACAAAGACCTCAACAAACCATTCCTTGTCTATAGAAGACCTCAAGAAGTCTTCCTTTGTCTAAACTTGATTTCAAAAAGCCTCTTTTTGTCTAAAGAAGACATCCGGAGGTCTTCCTTTGTCTTCAAAAGTCTAGGATATTTTCTTTTGCCTATAGAAAACCGCCAGGGGTCTTCCTTTGTCTATAGAAGAAACCTTCCTCTGACTACCGAAAGTTTGCCTTTGTCTATAAAAGACCGCAAGATGTCCTCTTTTGTCTGTAGAAGACCTCTAGAGGTCTTCCTTTGTCTACAGAAACCTCAAGATGACTTCTTCTGTCTATTGATGAGTTCAAGAGGTATTCTTTTGTCCATAGAAGATGTCAAGAGTATTTTCTTTGTCGGTAGATGTTTTCAAGAGGTCTCTTTTTGTTAGCAGAATAACTCAAGATATCTTCTTTTGTCTATAGATGAACTCTAGAGGTATTTTATTTCTTTAGAAGACTTCAAAAGGTCTTTATAGAAGAACTCAAGTGGTCTTCTTTTGCCTATAAGAGACTTCAAGAGGTCTTCTTTTGTCTATAAATGATCTTAATAGGGCTGTAAAAGACCTCAAGAGGTTTTATTTGTAAATAGAATACCTCAAGAGACCATCCTTTATCTACAGAGGGCCTTAGGATGTATTGTTTTATCCATAGAAGACCTCAGGAGGTCTTCTTTTATATATAAAATATCTCAAGGGATTTTCTTTTATCTATACAAGACCTAAAGATGTGTTCTTTTGTCTATAGAATACTTCTAGAGGTCTTTTTTATCTGTAGAAGACGTCTGTTGGTCTTTTTTATCTATAGAAGAACCCAAGAGGTCTTACTTTGTCTATAATATACCTCAAGTGTTATTATTTTGTCTATAGAAGACTTCAAGAGGCCTTCCATTGTCTATAGAAGGCCTTAAGATGTATTGTTTTATCCATAGAAGAACTCAGGAGGTCTTCTTTTATCTATAGCAGATCTCTAGATGTCTTCATTTGCCTATAGAAGACCTTAAGAAGTATTCCTTTGTCTAAAGAAGACTTGAAAATGCTTCCTTAGGTGTACAAAGATCTCAAGAGTTCTTTTTTTTGTCTAAAATGCTTTAAAATGTCTTGTTTTGTCTAAAAAACTTTAGGAGGCAATATTTTGTCAATGGAAGACTTCAGGAAGCCTTCTCCAAGGTGTCGTGTCTTTTGTCTTGGGAAAGTTGAAAGCGATATATACTAAATCAGTTAGAGCCGAGATCGGAGCCCAGACATTCTGAATCCTTGAAACACAAATTCGAACTCGGATCCAGCGGATATAAATTTATACCGCCAATAAGTTGTTTAGAGCTTGAACTGCTGATTTTACTGCTGCTCATTTCAAGGTCGTATAATTGAGTATTATTTTTTATATATCAACATTGATGTTTTCAACATCTTCTGTAATCACCCACAAGTCCAAAAGATCACACAATTTTAACCTAAATTCAAACGCAATTGGAACCTTCAATTATATTTTTTCCGACATACAACAATTTAAACTTGCCCCGAATAACAAAAGCAAGGCTAAAATAAAATCTCTGATAAATATCTAAATTTTATTTTGATTTGCAAATTTTTCCATTGTGGTTTTGACATGAGCCTTGTGACCCGCAGATTCATGCAGGCGGCCAGCATGAACTCTCTATTTTCACGAACAGATAAAACAAACAGCTACAGCTACAACAATAACAAATAAAAATCTATGCAAATCCCATGATGCGACATTATTTTCCATGCAAATCCTAACAATACAAAATAACAGCAACAACAAAACCAAATACCAAAATGCTCAGGACAAAATAAAAACCCCAACAAACAAATAGAAAACATTAATTCAGGAATCCACGAAATCCACAGAATATAAAAATCCGAAAACACAACAACAACAGCAGTAGCAATAAAAACCTTGCGATTTTTCAAAACCAACTGAACACTGGGCGGTAGTGTAGCGTAGTGCAGTGTATTAAAAACGCATACCATACCGAACTGTATGAAGATTTGCACTAAAAAAAGCAGTGACATCATTTGCCGTTTTTTGTTTCTCTCTCAACAAAAATACACAAATAAACGAATGAGAATATAGGACCCCGAACGTGGTTGATATTACCAAAGGTACGCTAGGGGGATGTGGCAAACCTAGTGCATTGTAATCCATGACCATACAAAGAGCAGCTGGTTGTTGTTCGCGGTAGAGGGTGTGCAATCGTTTTAATGGTTCTAAAATGAACCATACTTCGTGCCGAATTTAAAAATAATGAAATTTTTATGCAGCTACATTTACGATTTGCGAAACACACAATGCCGTTAGAGAAGACCAGAAACTATTGCAAAACAGCAAATGATACCAATTTTTATTGAAACCATCAGCAACACTTACAATCAAATAAAGAACAAAAAAATATTACAATGGTTGCGGATGGTATTGAAATATTTAGGAGTATGTAAATTTGTTGTATTACAGATTTTTCCTTCGTTTTGTGGTATTTGTTTAGAATTAAATTGAGCATGTTTCATTTTATTCTTAATAATTGGAATAACTGGGATATACAGGGCAAAACAAAAATCAGGTCAAGAGTTGAATAAGGTGACAATAGGGTTGGTATTCGCATATTTTGGAATTATTTAAACATATAAAGACCTAAAAGTAGTCAAAAGAAGCCAAAAGTTATAGAAAAAGTATTTGTAGTACAGGAGGCGTATGACTGTTGACACCACGTATACGCCATCCAGGAGAGTCTATAAATGATCGCAAGAGGTCTATAAAAGGCCTCAAGAGGTATTATTTGTCAATATAATACCTCAAGAGATCTTCCTTTATCTATAGAAGGCCTTAGGATGTATTGTTTTATCCGTAGAAGACCTCAGGGGGTCTTCTTTTATATATAAAATATCTCAAGGGATTTTCTCTTATCTATACAAGACCTCAAGATGTGTTCTTTTGTCTATAGAAGACCTCTGGAGGTAATTTTTTATCTATAGAAGACGTATGTTGGTCTTTTTTATCTATAGAAGAGCTCAAGAGGTCTTCATTTGTCTATAATATACCTTAAGTGGTATTCTTTTGTCTATAGAAGGCCTTAAGATGTATTGTTTTATCCATAGAGGAACTCAGGAGGTCTTTTTTTATCTATAGAAGACGTCTAGATGAAATCATTTGCATATAGAAGACCTCTGAAAGACTTCCCTTGTCTATAGGTGAGTTAAAGAGGTCTTATTTTGTCTTCAAAGACCTCAAAAGGTCTTCTTTTGTCTGAAATGCTTTATAATGTCTTGTTTTGCCTAAAAAACTTTAGAAGGCATTATTTTGTCAATGGAAGACTTCAGGAAGCCTTATTCAAGGTGTCAGGAGTTGAATAAGGTGACACTAGGGTTGGTATTCGCATATTTTTGAATTATTTAAACATATAAAGACCTAAAAGTAGTCAAACAAATGCCAAAAGTTATTGAATAAGAATTTGTAGTACATAAGGCGTATGACTGTTGATGCCACGTATACGCAATCCATGAGAGTAAACGAACATCTGTGGACTGTGATTTCTACTGATGCCGAGACATAGTCATAAATTACCTCATAATTTTAGTTACAAACTCTGCAAGGTCTGGAACGTTCAAAGCATGAACATAATTGAAGAAGTTTTTTTTTTCCTGACTGAGGAATGTGTGTAACACGAACTTAGCCAGATCAGATATGGCTGAGATCACTTCAGATGTTTAGGGTGGTCCAAAACAGACAATAGCCAACAAAAAGTATGCAAATTATTAATATGTTTTTTTTGGCGTTAAATGAAGGGGTGCACAATACCCAAAGAACATTGTGCCTAAAGTTAATCTAGGGCTCTACGGCCTTCTTCTTTATATAGAAGACCTCATGAGGTTTTTTGTATGTAATACTTTAAGAAACCTTATTTTCTCTGTAGCAGACTTCAAGAGGTCTTCTTTTGGCCATAGATAATCTCAAGAAGCATTTTATTGTCTACACAAGACTTAGACGGTTGTTCGTTTGGTTTTGGAAGACCTGAAGAGGTCTTTTTTTCTATTGAAGACCCCAATAGATCTTCTTTTGTCTTTAGAAGACTTTAATAGGCATTCTTTTGCCGCCAGAAAAACTCAAGGGGTCTTCATTTGTCTATAAAGGGCCCGAAGAGGAATTCTACTGTCTATAGAATACATCAAGAGACTAGAGTTGGGCAATCTCGTTCAATTGAACGATCCGGATCTCTGTCCTTGTTCAAAGGCGAATAAGTAGCATCATAAAAACCAACGTGTGATATTAAGTATACGCAGTTTTCTCAAAGAAATTACCGGTGTCTTTTGAACGATATAGTGATTCGGATCGTTCAATTGAACGAAATTACCCAACTCTACAAGAGACATTCTTTTGCCTTTAGAAGATCTCAGAGACTTTCTTTCGTCTTTCGAAGACTTCAAGAGGCCTTCTTTTGTCTAAGGAGGACCCCAAAAGGAATTCTTTTGTCTATAGAATTCCTCAGGAGGTCTTCTTTTATGTATGGTAGACCTCAATAGGCTTTCCTCTATCTAAACGAAGTCTTCTTCTATCTATAGAAGACCTAAATAGGACTTCTTCTATCTATAGCAAACCTCAAGAGGTATTCTTTTGTCTAAACAAGACTTCAAAAGGTTTTTATTTGTCAATAGTAGACCTCCAGAGGGTTTCTTTTGTCTACGGAAGACTCAAAAGGGTCTTATTTTGTATTTAAGTGACCTCTAGAAGATTGTTTGTGTTTAGAAGGCCTCAAGGTCTCTAAGGAAGACTTCAGGTTCTTCTGTCTATAGAAGACTTCAAGTGGTCTTCTTTCGTCGACAGAAGAACACAAGAGGTCTTATTTTTTATATAGAAGACCTTAAAAGATCTTCTTTTGTTTATAGAAAACCTCAAGAGGTCTTCTTTTGTCTATGGAAGACCTCACGAGGTCTACTTTTATTTATAGAAGGCCTCAAAAAGTTTTCTTCAGTAGAAGACCACAAGTCAGTAGAAGACGTCAAGTATTTTTGTCTATATTGACCACGAGTAGTCTATAGAAGAGGAGGTCTTTTTTGTCTTTACAAGATCACAAGAGGTCTTCTATTATTTGAAGAATAACTCAAGATGCTTCCTTTGTCTTTAGAAGACCACAAGAAGTCTTCTTTAGACCTCAACAGGTCTTCTATATACCTCAAGAGGTCTTCTATAGACCTCAAGAGGACTTATATAGACCTCAAGAGGACTTATATAGACCTCAAGAGGTCTTCTATAGACCTCAAGAGGTCTTTTATACCCCTCAAGAAGACTTATATAGACCTCAAGAAGACTTATATAGACCTCAAGAGGTCTTCTATAGACCTCAAGAGGTCTTCTATAGACCGCAAGAGGTCTTCTATAGACCTCAAGAGGTCTTCTATAGACCTAAAGAGGTCTTCTATAGACCTAAAGAGGTCTTCTATAGACCTCAAGAGGTCTTCTATAGACCTCAAGAGGTCTTCTATAGACCTCAAAAAGTCTTCTATAGACCTCAAGAGGTCTTCTACAGGCCTCAAGAGGTCTTATATACCCCTCAAGAGGTCTTATATACCCCTCAAGAGGACTTATATAGACCTCAAGAGGTATTCTGTAGACCTCAAGAGGTCTTCTATAAACCTGAAGAGGTCTTCTTTAGACCTGAAGGGGTCTTCTAAAGACCCTAAGAGGTCTTCAATAGACCCTAAGAGGTTTTCTATAGAACACGTAAACTCTCCTTTTGCCTATAGTACCCCTAAAGTGGTCTTCAAGTTGTATTCATTTTTCTGTAGAAGAACCCAAGAGGTCTTCTTTTGTCTAAAGAAAAATTCAAAGGTCTTCAGTTATCTACAGCAAATTTTAAGAGGGGTTGTTTTGTCAGGAGTTTTTGTTTTTAAAATACTTAAAAAAGTTTTCTTTTATCTATAGAAGACTTCAAGAGGTCTATTTTTATCTATTGAAGACCTTAGGAGGTCTTCTTTTATGTTTGAAAAATATCAAGAGACCTTCTTTTCTCTGTAGAAGACCTCAGAAGGACTTATTTTGAATGTAGAAAATGTATATGTCTCTAAGGAAGTTTCCAAGAGGTCTTCTTCTGTTTACTGAAGACATTAAAGAGGGTTTCTTTTGTCTACTGAAGATCGCTGAGGCCTAAAGTGTTTTTATTTTTGTCAATAGAAAATGTGGATAGGAAAAAGTGGAATTTTTATAACCAGAATCTGTGTCTGTTACCAGATTATCTTGTTCATCTCTACCAAAGCCATCAGTATGCTGTATCACTTTTTTGTAGATGAACAGGGGAAATGTCACTCCCACGTTAAATCTATCGTAGCTGCGTTAGACTTAAAAAAACTTTTTTTCAGTACATTTGGTATAAACAGTGTTGCCGAATTTGACGATTTATCGCCAAAATTGAAAAATGACGATTTCACGATTTTATGATCCAAAATTGTATATATCGGGAAAATGGAATTTAAACCTGATAAAGGACTAGTTGTCCCATCCCTTAACTCCACAATATATTGATATATTCTTGATCAGGGTAAAATTCTACGTCGATATAACTATGTCCGTCTGTCTGTTGAAATAAAAATACAGCTGGCAATTTTTAAGATGGAGCTTTGTAATTTAGTATAGAAGTTTCTATTACTCCTAGGATGTTTGATATTGCAAATAGGCCATATCAGTCCACGTTTTGATATAGCCCCCATAGAAAGGTACAACCCGATTTTCGTTATTTTGAGATTTAGAAACCCTATACACCGAAATGGCTGAAATTTGTTATATAGTCTACGTTTGTTGTACAAAATTTTCCTTCAGAATTTTTCCGGTATGATGAAGATTGTGGCCACAATAATCCACCGAAATGGCTGACATTTGGTGTTAAGTCTTCATTTGGGGTATAAAACTTTCCATATGAAATTTGTCGGTATATGTCCACGCCTTCATATAGATCCCATAGAGTGGTACCACCCGATTTCCGGTATGTTGAAGGTTGTGGCCACAATAATCCACCGACATGGCAGAAATTTTGGTATTTACTCTCCATTTGGGGTATCAAATTTTCCATATAAAATTTGTCGGTATATGTCCACGCCTTCATAGAATGGTACCTCCCGATTTCCGGTATGTTGAAGGTTGTGGCCACAATAATCCACCGAAATGGCTGACATTCGGTATTTGGTCTTCATTTGGGATATAAAACTTTCCATATGAAATTTGTCGGTATAGATCTACGCCTTCATATAGCTTCCATAGAACGGTACTTCCCGATTTCCGGTATGTTGAAGGTCTTGGCCACAATAATCCACCGAAATGGCTGACATTCGGTATTTAGTCTTCATTTGGGATATAAAACTTTCCATATGAAATTTGTCGGTATAGGTCCACGCCTTTATATAGCACCCATAGAACGGTACCTCCCGATGTTTGGACGAAATGTGTTTCAGACAATTTGGAGTCGATCTAGCCATGTCCGTCCGTCTGTCTGTCTGTCCTGCTGGCTGGAGCGCACGATAACTCTCGAACGGATGAATCGATTCGGTTCAAATTTTGGCTTTCGTAATATCTTGCCCAAACTTATTTTAAGTTCGAAGATGAGCTATATCGGTCCACTCCTTCCGGTACCTCCCCCACAAAAGTTCGAAAATGTTCGGAAAGTTTGTGCGCACGATAACTGTTAAAGGGAGTGACCGATTTGGTCCTTACTTTGTATAGCGTAAACTTTGTAGCAGAGCAATATGAGGTTTTAATGTGGTCTCAATAGGTCCACTCCTTCGGGTACCTCCCACACAAAATTTCGGAAAAGTTCAGTTTAGGGCCATCTCTCGAATCGCTTTGATTTTTGTTTCAGCAACTTGTATTCACTGCCCTCCATACGACGGTACAAGTTTCATCAGGGGCAAGTCCATACTTCCTGAGAAAATAGCATGAAAGTTACAAAAACCCCTATGACACCGTGTGAGGTGGTTGGAGCTTAAGAGAACTCTCGAACGGATCTGCCGATTCGGTCCAAAATATTTTGTCCAAACATAGTTTAAGTTTGAAGATAAGCCATATCGGTCCACTCCTTCAGGTACCTCCCCCACAAAAGTTCAAAATTTTTTGGAAAAATTGTTCATACGGTAACTCTTGAAGGGAGTGGCCGAATTGGTCTATACTTTACACATCCTAATATATCTACCAGATATAGATCAGCTTCAAATATGGACTATACTTGTCCACTCCATCCGGTACGTCCCACATAAAATTTCGGATAAGTTCACTTTAAGACCTGATATCGAATCACTTTGTTTTTTGTTGAAGCAACTTGTATTCGATGATTCATTTACGATGGTAAAAGTTTTTTTACCATCAAACATCCCGAAGAGTGTAAAAACCCCCTATGGCACCATATGTTGTGGCTGGAGATCCACTTCCATAACGGTCAATGTCGATCCATTCCTTTTAGATCCTTAATCCTAATCAACATTTTTGTCTGTTCAAACGCCCAACATTTTTAAAACCCCCTAAATACATACGTATTTTGGAAAAAAATTGTTTCAATATACACAGGCTGAGGGTATAACTCTGTCGGCAAAGCCGACTGATACTTTTTTACTTGTTCTATAGTAGACTTCAAGATGTCTTTTTTGTCTATACGACCTTAGGGGGTCTTCTTTTGTCTATGCAAGGCCTCAAGTGGTTTTCTCTTGTCTATAAAAGACTTCAAGAGGTCTTCTTTTTGTATAGAAATTCTGAAGAGGTCTTTCTTTGTCAATAGAAGACCTCAAGAGTTCTTCGTTTGTCTATTGAAGACTTCAAGAGGTCTTGTCTTTTTCGAAGACCAGAAGAGGTCTTCTTTTGTGTATAGAAGCCCTCAAGAGGTCTTTTTCTCCCTTCAGAAGACTTTAAAGGGTCTTATTTTGTCTTTAAGAAAACATAAAGGCATTCTTCTACCTGTAAAAGACTTAAAGAGGTCTGCTTTGGTCTATACAAGACGTCATGAGGTCTCGCGATATCTTTTTTTGTCTACAAAAGAGGTCTTTTTTTGTCTATAGAAAACTTCTATAGTTCTCCTTTTGCCAACAGGAGACCTCGAGAGGTCTTCTTTTGTCTATAGAAGACCCCAAGAGATCTTCCTTTGTCTACAGAAAACTTCAAGAGGTCTTCTTTTTTCTATAGAAGATTTCAAGAGGTCTTCTCTTGTCTAAAGAAGAACATAAGCGGTCTCCTTTTGTCTATAGGAAAAAGTTAAGAGGTCTTCTTCTGTCTATAGAGACTTTATTAGATCCTCTTTTGCCAATAGGAGACATCGAGAGGTCTTCTTTTGTCTATAAAAGATTTCAAGAGATCTTCTTTTGTCTATATAAGACTTCAAGTAGTCTTGTTCTGTCTATGGGAGATTTAAAAAAACTCTTCTGTGGAATAAAGAGAAACACAAGAGGTATTCTTTTGTCTATAGAAGACTTCGATACGTCTTGTTTTGCTGTCGAAGACGAAAAGAGGTCTTCTTTTGCGTATAGAAGACCTCAAGAGGTATTCTTCTCCCTTCAGATGACTTTAAAGGGTTTTATTTTGTTTTTAAGAAGACATTAAGGCATTCTTTTACCTGTAGAAATCCTAAAGAGGTCTGCTTTGGTCTATAGAAGACTTCATGACGTCTCGAAAGATCTTATTTTGTCTACAAAGACTTCAAGAGGTCTTCTTCAATAGGTCTTTTTTGCCTACAGGAGACCTCGAGAGATCTTCCTTTGTCTACGGAAGACTTCAAGATGTCTTCTCTGGTCTAAGGAAGAACTTAAGAGGTCTCCTTTTGTCTATAGGAAGATGTTAACAGGTCTTATTCTGTCTAGAGAAGAAATCAGTAGGTGTTTCTTGGGTCTACAGTAAAGCTCAAGAGGTCTTAGTTGGTATATGAAGACGTAAAGGTGTATTCTGTAGACTATAGAAGACCTCAAGAGTTTTTCTTTTGCCTATAGAAGACCTCAAGAGGTCTTCTTTTATATATAGAAGGCATCAAGTGGGTTTCTTCTGTGTGTAGAAATCCGCAAGAGGTCTTTTTTAGCCTCTAGAAGGCGTCAATTTTTCTATAATTGACCTCAAGATGTCTTATTTTGTTTATAGAAGACCTAAGGAGCCTCAAAAGGTCTTCTTTTGTCTTTAGAAGAATTAAAGAGGTCTTATTTTGTCTAACAAAGACTTTAAGAGGTCTTCTCTTGTCTAAAAAAGAATTAAAGAGGTCATACTTTGACTTCAGAAGACTTTGTCTACAGAAACACCTCAAGAGGCCTTCTTCTGTTTTTAAAAGACTTTAAAAAAGACATATTTTGTTAACAGAAGGCCTCAATATGCCTTCTTTTATTCATAGAATACCTCAAAAGGTATTCTTCTATGTATTGAAGACTTTAAGGGGCCTTGTTTTGACTATAAAATATATACTTCAAGAAGTATTCATTTATTTATTGAAGACTTCAAAAATTGTCCATTGTCTATAAAGGCCTTCTTATGTATATAGAAGATTTCAAGAGGCTCTTTTATGTATAGAAGACATTAAAAGTTGGTCTTCTTTTGTCTTTTAAATACCTAAGTAGGTCTTTTATAGATCTCAAGAGGTTTTATATAGACTATAGAACCCTTTTTATTTTCTATAAAACCCATAAGGAGGTCTTCTTTTTTCTGTAGAAGGCCTCAAGAGGTATTCATTTGTCTATGGAAGACCTCGAGAGCACTCCTTTTGCCTACAGGGAACCTAAAGAGGGTTTCTTTTATCTTTACAAACCTCACGAGGCCTTCCCTTGTTTATAGAAAATCTCAAGAATCCTTCTTTCTGTAGAAGTCATAATTTGTCTACATGAGACGACTTATTTAGTCTTCAGAAGACATCGACAAATCTTCTTTTATCTATAGAAGGCATAAGGAGGCCTTCCATTGTCTATAGAAGACCTCAAGGAGTCTTCTTGTGTCTACTGAAGGCTTTAAGAGTTCTTCTTTGTCTTTAAGAGACATCACAACCCATTTTTTTGGAACCCTATAGCAGAAGTCAAGAAGTCTTTTGTTGTCTATAGAAGACCCAAGATGTCTTCTTTTGTATATATGGGAGCTCAATAGGTCTTCCTTTTTTTATAGAAAACTTTAAGGGATTTTTTTTAAATTTTGCCTGTTTGGGCGAAGATCATTTTTTAATGATTTTTATTAATTTTCTCGTTTAGAGTTAAGCTTGATGATCGAAAATTCTTTACAGGTGAAAAAGGGAAGCCAAGGACTCGAACCCACACAGTCACCAAATTACGTGACATGGTTTCGCTATTAGTTGAGTAGGTATCTCTTCAAACGTATCGACTGTGGGATGGCTTCTCTGCCCTAGAACTTTTGGTTTTTCAAATACAAATGTGCTTTTATACATTCACGGATATTTGGCCGTAGAATTGTATTTCTTCTATGCAAGACCTCAAGAGATCTTATTTTGTCTATAGAAGACTATAAAAGTCTTCTTTTGTCCTAAGAAGACTACAAGAAATCTTCTTTTGTCTATATGAGACCTCAAGAAGCTCGTAATTGGGCCGCTACCTTTAATGGGTTGCGCTTTGTTCCTACAACCAAGTAGGGATCGGGTCGATGTTTGCGGATTACTCCCCAAAATAAATAAAACATTTGTGAAGGTCACAAAGTTTTTTTATAGTAAAAATTTGAGCTTGCTTGGGTGATATGTCACATCCTCAATTAACCTCTCTCAGAGCTGTGTCAGACTTAAAATATTTAACGATTTTTTAATCTACGAGCCATGAAACCATCCTCAATTAACTTCTCTCGGAGTTGTGTTAGACTTAAAATATTTAAATATTTTTCAATCTACGAGCCAATCTTTGCAATTGTCTTCATTAACGTGTTTTACTGAAAAAAAAAACACTCCACACAATTTGTCAATAAAACCCGAATAACCCCAAAACTGTCATTGCCTTGAAATGTTTAACATGCCGCCACGATATGTTGATGACAAACAGCTGTCAATGCGGTAGTTAACATGTAACTGTTGTTTAATGAAGTTTAACAAATTATCAGCAATGTAACTTTTTTCGTGTGTTTGTAATTTCGGCGGTATTGATCATCAGATGAGAATTGTTCCTGACGTAAAATGACAGCAGGAACATTTGGGGTAAGAAGGAAGAAAACTTTTGTGAAGTGAATTTGATACATACATATGTGGAGTCAACAAACAATTATCTCAATAAGGGAAAATTTACAATCAGAACACTACAAAAAAACGGATCATAATGTCTATTTATCGCCAGGTTTCTAGCGATTTTTTACTACATTCCGGAGAAGAATTTAATAACCATTACTAACAAAAATTTAAGTTAAGGTCCCGCATTTCATATTCCAGAATGCCATGAAAACAAAAACGCAGCCAAAGTCCATCACTGAGACTACAATAATATTTCACGAGTACCTGCAACTGATGCTGATATGTCGCTCAACAATCGGGAGATTACAATGTTCAACATACTGTGATGAGTCAAATTCGGTCATTCTATTAAATAAAACATTAAAATGCCCAGCGGCACTAAAGTGAACAAAAAATTTGCCTCATCGTCATCATCATCCTCATCGTTGTTGTAGTTCTGGCTGTATGCGTTCGTTGGTCATCACCCACTTACCTAGATTGAGATGGGTATACAAATTTGGACCATTGGACTTGGGAATGAACAAGCAGTACTAAAACATATTTCCACACACAGACTCATCCATTACGGGGGGTTTCATTAGAAAACATTTTGTTATTTTTTTGGGTTTTTGTTGTTGTATATGAAATGTAGGCAATTTTTGGTTTTAACGAAACTAACAAAACTGCAATCAAGGTAACGAGTTGTGTGTTGAGAATGCCATAAAATCGAGGGCAACACCATATTTTTCGACATTTATCATTGGTAATCCCTTAAGTTTGTTTTTGTTGTTGTAGTTAGTGAGTGAGTGTGTGTGTCTATATATATGTACATTTTTGTGGAATATTGTTAACTGTTTATGGCAGTTTTGTGGTGCATTCATGGTAACTGACACAATGACAAATATTCGTTGATGTGTGTATGTGCAGTTTTTTTTACAAAATATTAGCATGTGTGCTTTTTATTTTGAAATATGATGGAATTTCGTTAATGGAAGCATTTCGAAAATTATGTCCATCCAGAGTGAATGGAAGAGGATGGACATGCAGGTTTTCCAAATAAAATTTTTGTTGAGATTTTCTGTGAAGAACATTTCCGTGAGAGGCTTTTATATATAAAATTGCCAATTTTTTATACCCTGCACCACAATGTGGAAAGGTTATTGTAAGTTTGTTTGAAAAATTCATGTAACAGCGCGAAATATTCGCCGTAGACCCCCATGTCATATACCAAAATTCATATCTCGACGAGATAAAGCGATTTTGAGATGTGTGTCCGTCCGTCCGCCCATTACAAATTGTATGCACGCTACAGGCCGCAATTGTGGAGCAAGCTTCATGAAATTTTGTATGGAGATCGGCTTCAGACCAGAATAGATGATCGTTTTTGGCGATGATCCTGAAATGGACCAAAAAAATGTATCCAATTTTGTTGCGGCTCTGTAGCTCGCAATGGTAGACTGATCGGCGCGAAATTTTATGTAAGTTTTTGGTTTACGACAGAGAAGTAGCTTGAAATTTAACGTGATGGTCAGATAGTATTTAGGGGGTTAAATTGACCCGAACTTTTGTGTAAAAATTGGCAAAGTTATTAGTGAAATGAATATATCTTTATTCCTGGAAACTATGTTAAACCAATGTAAGTTACATTTAGAAGAGGAACGCTTGACCTTTACATTGATGCTAATTATAACGGAGTTACAGCCTAGTATATACCGAGATCCCTCAGTTTTAATTGTGGGTAGTGTAACCTTAATCACGCTAGAGATCGGAGTTATAGTTCAGTACTGACAAATGCTTGCACGAGGTGATAGTTTGGTCAAGAATAGTGCCAATAATTGTTGATAATGATCGGATAGTATTTAGCGTATAAATTTGAATTTTGGGAAAAATATTCAAATTTAATTTTTAACAGTTTAACAGGACAGTTTACGAAAACTAAATTTGAAAACCAACTTTTGAAACAACCACGGCAGCGGTTTCTCTGTATCGGATTGACCCGGGACCACACAACATCAGCGTTCCGGCAAGCGGCTGCCACCTCAGTGTACATATGTTTGTATTTGTTTCCTTTTTCTGTACTGGGAGCAGCATATCCCGGAATGTTGCTCTGGATTCTTTTGGTCCGTGCCGGGACGGACGAAAACCCAGGACCAATATATTTGTGTTCGGTTTGTCACATCCGCATGTTCACCCATATCCAATCTTCGGTGAGATGCAATAGATGTCAGGATTTGGTACATTTAAGGGGTTGCTCTGGACTTGTCCACGAGAGGGACTACGATAGGAACTATGTTTCTACATGCTGCGCGAACACATCCCAAGTGATTCGTCGTCGTCAGATTACGAAACTCCTTCGTCGTCAGATTATGAAACTCCCCCACAGTCCACCCAACTGCATACGCACGCGCAGCATTTAACCCCAGCCGCTGTTGTTCCAATCCCGGAAAAAGCACCCTTTTTGCAATTTAATTGCAATGGACTCCGTGGTAAGATCGAGGAAATAGTGGACTTCATGAGTCGGAAGAATTTCATGGTCGCGGTGGTGCAGGAAACCAAGCTAAACAACAACTTCAGCTTACAGCATTGTGATGGTTACAACGCATTAAGGAAGGATCGCACCAGAAGTGGAGGTTGGGGGACTAGCTTGTTCAATACAGACCTATCTCGCTTGAATCTTCCTCCAACGACCCGTACATGGAATGTATGGGGGTAGCAGTCAGGTGTGGAACTGCCGAGATAGAGTTGCTGAACGTATACATTCCGCCCAGAAATAGCTGTTTCTCAGATTATAAGCCTGACATTAGCCCGCTTTTGGAAGGTCCTAATCGTCTGGTCCTGGGGGACTTTAATGCGCATCATGAGATGTGGCATTCGGCCCTCGGAAACGACCAGAGAGGTATAGCGCTGGCTGAGCAGATTGATAGTTCTACGTTTTGCTCGGTCAATGAGGACGCCCCTACCAGAATTAGAGAAGCGTGTCACAGTTCGCCAGACATAACCATCGTGTCGCCTGGTCTGACAAATGACGACACCTGGCAACCGTCATTTCCCTTGGTTCAGACCATCTCCCCATAATTGCCTACATCAGCAGACCACCCGATTTCATCACCTCTGAACGCCGCACATTCGTCAATCATGGGAAAGCTGATTGGCCGAGTTCCAGAGAGTTCACCAATCACCGATTCAGAGAATTGTCCAATCCTTCTGATGTTCGGGTAGCGGAAAGGACGTTCCGAGACATCATCAATGCTGCAGCCGCTCGCCATATACCTGCCGGTCGAATACCCGAAGTAAGACCAAATTTCCTAGCAGAGGCGACGGGATTAGCATATGGGCGTGATGAGCTTCGTCGAACCCCGACGACCCCAGAGTCAGGGAGCTGACACTGGAAGTTAACAGGCTGGTCGGCGAACATAAGCGGAACAAGTGGTTAAATCATCTGAAGAGTTGCAACATTGGAGCCGGTATAAGCAAATTGTGGACAACGGTTAAGTCACTCTCGAACCCCGGAAGGAGGGATGACAGGCCCTCAGTCACGTTTGGCGACGTTACGTTGACTGACCCGAAGGGGTGTGCAAGTTACTTCAATCGACTGTTTGTCGGGCACCCCTGGAGTGACAGGGCGAAGAGAAGAGTGTTACGTCGCATTAGATCTCTTCCTGCCGAGAATGAACCACCACAGTTTACAATGGATGATGTTGTGAATGCCATCAGGAACGCTAAATCATCCAAAGCGTTGGGCCTTGACGGAATTTCCATGGTAATGTTGAAACCAGGGTTTCGGAGTCGGAGTCGGAGTCGGAGTCTACGAGTCGGAGTCGAGCAATTTTGCTGGAGTCGGAGTCGGAGTCTGAGTCGAAAAAAATAACTCGACTCCGACTCCGGGCAAATTTTTTTTCCACGTTATAGAAATATAACATTAAATTTTGAACAAGAACATTTTTTTAAAAATAATTATTTATTTTAAAAGAAAGATATAATAAAAGATATATGCAAACGGTATATTATACTAAGTTAGGGACAATTTACAGGATATTTACCATCCTTTGAAGTGTAGTCTATTCATCCCTATTTTGTTGATCCAATTTTTTACATTTTTGCAAACAAAAGTAAAGTTTTTTTTTTTCAGTAAAGTTAAGAAGTCTTACTGGCCTTCTCACAAAGGTCTATTAGTATTCTCGTCTCGTTTTTATGACAAGTCATCCTTGTCTTCTATTAAAGACATTGTGATCTCTACGGGAAATCCTACTGAATACCATGTGACACAAAATGGAAGTCAAGATCTAGGAGTGGAAAATTCCTGTTCGGAATTACGGTAAATTTCGCATAATCTATTAACTACGAGTATATATGAAATTCGGATGGCTACGCTACTGAATTAGGGCATTGTATTCGTCGTTGGTCAACGACAGATTCATCCCGACATATCTCAGAAGTCTGACAAACAGCGAATCCTTCTACGATTCATTTGGATGTAGACATTCAAATAACAGGATCTGTCCGCCAGGAACAGAGATAGTTCATGTGTATCCGAGTTTACTACACAATCAAAATCATATACGAAATTCAATGAAATATATAATCATAGAGTTTTCATGAGAAAGGATCTGGTAAAAGTGATAAAGGACAATGAAAACATGACAATATAGATTTCTTGTCCTAATGGACCGAACCTACATAAAATTTTTTAGCAACATTTTTGTAGAATATTTTCATGCACGAAATCTCATCGTCTGCTAATTTTTCAGTTCCTGAAAACATCCATCTGCCTACGTGCTGGGTAGTATACACAATATATCTCAAGTATTTCAATAAAATTATCCACTCCACACCGAAGTCCAAATTTTGAGCTCTGGATTGTAGTTTAAGATGTGATCCCTACTTATAAATTTCAGAAAAAAGTAGAGAGTATAAATATCATAGAATAGGTGGTCAAATTTTTAAGTTGATCGGAACAATATTGCCTTAGTATGAGCGTTGGATGGGAACAATATATTTTATTTTGTATGCCGCATATAAACTGTGTTTTTTCTCGAAATCGGCCATATAAATATATGACAATTGATTTATTAGTTTTCGAGCTAGAGTTGTCACCGCACAATGCTTTAATAAAACAGGATTTCGTAGACGGCCTCAAAACTTCGTAATATTTTTCTCTGTCAGATGAAGAAAAAAATCTGCCAAAAAACTACGTAGTTTTCTCAAAAAAAAAAAAAAAAAAAAAAAAAAAAAAAAAAAAAAAACTGAAAAATGGTTTTTATTGAGCTTTACAACTGGGGGTCTCCTTTTGAGGCTAAGCACACTAAACCCACTAAACACCAGTTTGAAACATGGTCATGAATTGCTTATAATTTGTATTGCATGTAGTCCTTATGATTTGTATTGTCCCTTCATTTTCAAATATTTTGAAAGCTTAAAGATTTTCTCACGGGGAAGAATTCCGCCCAGACTATTCTCGTGCAAAAAAGGAAAATCAACAAAAACTTTCTAACTTTGCAGTTTTTCAATGTAAGATTCGGCAGAAGCAATAGTGATATGCTCGAATGTATTCGAACGAATGTCCTTTCTAATGAATATGTAAGGAAAAACTAACAAATTAGCCTATATAAGGCAAAATATACGAAAAAGTTAAAATTTTGTGCATATTTTATTAATTTTTAGTGGTATAGGAATTCACTCTCGGAGTCGACCCGGAGTCGGAGTCGGAGCCGGAGTCGTGAAAAAAACTCGTCTGGAGTCGGAGTCGGAGTCGAGCCAAAAATACCTCGACTCCGAAACCCTGGTTGAAACAGCTGGATGAGCCGGGAGTGGAGTATCTCCTACCTGCCACTAGCCACCCTTATTGTTCCCGAAGTCTGGAAAATTGGCAGGGTGGTCCTGCTACTGAGGTCAGGCAAGGATGCCAGCAAAGGTGAATTGTACAGGCCGATTATGCTTTTGTCACCTGTAGCGAAGACACTTGAGGCCTTAGTCCTCCCCAGCATTAGAAATAGCTATCAAGTTACCGATCATCAGCATGGACTCCGTAAGCAGCACAGCACGACAACAGCGCTGCACGCCATCTCCACACCTATTTGTCGAGGACTAAACCAGAAGCGGCCGTGTGATAGAACAGTGATGGTGGCGCTTGATTTATCAAAGGCCTTTGATACTGTCAAGCACTCCACGCTGTTCGAGGACATCGAGCAGACAACCCTCCGGCCAAGTCAAAAAAGTTGGATAATCAACTATATGTTTGGTCGCCAGTCGTATGTGGAATTCGGGAACAAGAAATCCAAGCCCCGTAGAGTGAAACAGGGAGTTCCCCAAGGAGGGGTGATATCTCCGGAACTGTTTAACCTCTTCATTTCCTGTATTCCGCCCCCTCCAGACGGCATTGAGATCGTAACGTATGCGGATGATTGTACGATCCTGGCAGGTAGGTCAGGTCAGGTACCTACCCTGATGACATCTGTGAGAGACTGAACTCCCATTTAACCGATCTTACCACCTTTTTCCACGCGAGGAATATGCCGATATCCGCCACTAAATCGGCGGCCACTCTGTTCACCACATGGACGGCGCAGTATAGAAGAGATTTGAATATCAGAGTCGATGGTAACAGAATTCCGACCACAAACTGGCCCAAAATTCTAGGGGTCACATTCGACACTACTTTCACGTCGTCCGCGCATGCCACAGCTATCTGCGATAAACTGAAATGTAGGAACAAGGTCCTCAAGTCTCTAGCCGCCAGCACTTGAGGTGCAGATAAAGAAACCTTGTTGACCACGTATAAAGCGATAGGTCGGTCTGTGGTAAGCTATGCGGCGCCAGTTTGGTCCCCGAATTTATGTGACACGCAGTGGGATAAGATTCAAATTTGTTAGAACGCCGACCTGAGAACAGCTACAGGGTGCCTCCTCAGATCTACAGTGGACCATCTACATGAGGAGGCAAAGATTCTTCCAGTACGACAACATAATGAGATGCTATCGTTGCAGTACTTGCTCGGGTGTTACCGTAAGAGCCATCCCAATCACCATCTGCTGGCCACCGATACACCCACACATATCAGGAAGGATATTCATGCTCTAGAGACGACGGTCCAACAATATAGGAGAGAACCTCTAGATCAACAGGCATATCAGGCAGGTTTGAACAGCATTCACACGGACACAGTTGCTAAGACCATAAGCAATTATTGTGTGAATGCACAATAACTAAAGCTCTCGTTTCATTTGCCGAACAATCCCAAATGCTTTCCACTGAAAAAGATTAAAATATATGTTAAGTTACATACATATGTACGTATGTGTCTGTTACAGAGCACTCGACCTTGTTGCAACCGACAACAAAATAAAATTTCAAACTGTCACCAAAAGGGGGTGGCCCCACAAAGTTGCGTGGTATCCTAATAAATCTCATCTTGCAGAATTCTTTGGATGAGATGATCCAAACAGAATAGTTGTAAAGAAGTGTATGTTCCTCAGTTTTTAGATTAAGGAGGGTATATGGTAATATTCAAAAATGTTTTACAATCGTTGAAGTTGAGGTTCACCATTTAATAAGTCGCGAACTGTCAATATATTTTACACAATATGAATATATTCATATTAATTGAAGTGTTTTAGCCGGGGTCGCATAAAATGAAACATAACAAATAATTTATGTGGAAGCTGTGTTGGTGGTAATAATAAAAAATGGGGAAAAATGTGTTGAAGTTTACAAGTTTTTTTTGTGTTCTTTCTTGATTTCTGGTCAAACCACGGAAAATTCAGACCTGAGCTCAAAGAAAGAATTGAAGAATGCTCCTTGGGCAACATGGTTCTAATGTATGACTTTTCGATATATATACTGCATCCCCCTAAAATCGATGCTGACATTTTGAAGTTTTGAAATCTGGGTTTTTTGAATTTTTCTTATAATTAGATTAGGTGCAACTGGATAATATTTTCAAATTAGTTACAGGATTGTAGAACTCGCGATTCTACGTCGTTCGATGTATATCTCATGAGTGTGCTTCCTAGAGTCCAAAGGCCAAAATTTGGTGCGTAAATTTTCTGAAAAAAACTATTTTTTGGCTTTAAAATTTACAACTGTCGTACAGGTACCCCTGAACCCCGCGTGATTTTAGTTTTTTACGTGCCGGATCTAATAAGTCTTTCCGCGTTCGAATCCATCCACTAAAACGCCGGATATATATACCTTGAAAGTAAGAAAATCTGCAAAAATATATTTTGACAATTCCGCGAATTGAACCGCGATTTTCTTTGATTATTTTTACATAAATGTAATCATTTATACGCGATTATAATATTTGCCAAAAAGTTGTGTCACAAAATACACAGATTCAGGAGTAATATCCCTATTTATCCCAAAATAGAATGCGGGGGCACATCCGCAGTTCTTGACGAATCTGTCTAAAATATTTTATATTGACGTGTTTTTATTAGGCGGCCATTGAAATCGGATGCACCTTATAATTATATGCACATCGCGTAATTTTTGCCCACTTGAAGGTTTTTTGAATAGTAAGATGGCACACTTTGGCCGCTGAGTGAAACATGGGAAAATCCATTCCTATTGATAGACATGGACACCCTGTATCCGAAAAGCACATGCACCTCAACTGATTTAAACGGATTCCCGAATTACACGCTTTTTAATTTTTGTGTTTTTTCATTGGTTGTAATTTCATTATTACCCTCTACTACTTATTACTATTGCTTATCGCAAAAATCAAATATACTTTCACGATGGCAAATTATTTTCCTTGTAATAGTTTTAGCAAAATACTTCAGGTTTTGTATGGAAAATTAGCGAAATAGTAGAATAACTCCCAAAAATATTTCTCCAATTTTTCGCATTAAACCAAAATATATATATTTTTGAAATAAATGTCAACAATAAGTTTTCGTCTTTTGTTGTTGCTGTAATATGCATGCAATGAATCCAATCTTTATAATTTTGGTCTCACATTTGTCTATGCGTTGTCTAGATTCTATACGTATTTTTGATTTATTTTTTAGAGATTTTTATGGACTCTGAATTAGAATAAATAAAATTTACCCCAAGATTTCTTCATTATTTTTTATTTTCCGCGAAAATAAAAATAAATTTTGCAAATATAGGTTGTTTTTTTAAGCTAGATAGAACTTTAAATTGTAAAAAGTAACACAAAAAATTAAATTTTGATGAAACTTTTTTTTATTTGTTTCAGTATACTCTGACAAATCATCATGAATAGACTCACGCTTGAACAACGCTACAAAATTATCCAAATTTACTTTGAAAATCAGTCGTCGATTCGCGCAACTTATAGACGGAAAATTGTGTTCAGCGATAAGGCGCATTTTTGGCTTAACGGGTTTGTTAATAAGCAAAATTGCCGCCTATGGAGTGAGACCAATCCACAAGAGACCCTACAGACTCCATTACGTCCAGAAAAATGCACCGTATGGTGTGGTTTTCACGATGACATTGATCCGGAGGAGATGTGGTTTCAACAGGATGGCGCTACGTGCCATACGGCGAACGCAACCCTCGACTTATTGAAATCAAAATTTGGCGATAAGTTGATTTCGAGAAGTGGACCTGTCAATTGGCCTCCAAGGTCGTGCGATTTGACACCTCTCGATTATTTCCTGTGGGGCTACGTGAAGTCACTGGTTTATGCTGATAAACCAGCAACAATTGATGCTTTGGAGGCCAGCATTGTTCGTGACATACGGCCATCAGTGCTCGAAAAAGTGGCCAAAAATTGGACGTCCAGAATGTAATTCGTCAAGAACAGCCGCGGTGCCCATATGCCCGAAATCATTTTCAAATGTTAATGTCACGTGTTGATCTTTCGAATAAAAAAAATTTTGATTACAATTTAATTTTTTGTGTTATTTTTTACAATTTCAATTTCTATCGGGCTTAAAAAACACCCTTTATTTTAGCATATACGGATAGATATCAAATTCTGTTAACGATTTATGTAAACATTTTTTTATTACAACCCAAAGGGAATTTTTAAACATTTTTTCTTTATAAGGAAAACCCCCTATAACTTTTGGGTGCAGCATCCAATTTTGTGAACGCGAACATATTTGAAACCACAATTTTTTTCGTAACGTAAGTAACAAAAATCGCGAATGCGCTCGCAAAAAAATTTAATTTTTTTCAATGGTATTGAAAAGGAAATTTGAAATTTACCCATAACCAAGATTACATTGAAAACTGACTAAAAAAGTGAAAATTACATTAGTTTATAAAATTTATTGTTTTCTTAAAATGTTAAGACAAGTATTATAAAACAAGTAAGAAAAGTCTATAGTCGGACGGAGCCGTGGGATACCCTATACCACTATCCCTGGGCAATCGCACTCCACGGAACTTCTTTTCAATGATTGTGAACATTTAATTATCAAATATCAGAGATGTAATGTATAATACATATGACCAAAACCAAAAAGTTATCTAGCATGACAAAGCAGGAAAGGAACATTTAGTTCACACAACCTAAAATGTAATGAAACCCACTTATGTAGTACTACTACTTCCGTTGTTTAACCACTACATTATTGAATTTTTTACCAATTTCACACAAAAGTTTCAGCCCATTTAACCCGCTAAGTATGATCTGATCTTCACGTTGGTTTGTACGCTTCTTCTTCATCATAAACTCAAACCTTGTTTAAAATGTCGGGTTATTATTTTGACCTACAGAGCCGCTACAAAATTGGTTAAAATTTTGTTTTTGGTCCATTTCATCTCCTGAACATTTCACGATCATCACCAAAAACTAATCATTTCTATTCTGGCCCGAACCCAACCTCCTTAAAAAATTCGTTACAATCGGTCCATAATTGCGGCCTTAAGCTTGTTTACAATTTTAAATGGACGGACACACATCGCTAAATCGCTTTATCTCGTCAAGATATGAATTTTGGCATACCAAATAAGGGGTCTAGGACGAATATTTCGTGGTGTTACATAAACTTTTGGAGAGACAATATGTAGCATGGGATAAAAATGTGGTTCTCTACACAGAACCCATTATATATTAGGCAGTAGACCCGTTATCTAGCAAACACTTTATTGCAATTTACATCAGAGGAAAGGTCAGTAGTTTTTTCCATATGTAGGCTACTTTGCGAAATATATATGTCCTCAAGGAATTAAAATATCGACCAAAAATAAAATTTTTATATATTTCATACAAAAGTAATGGTCCATTTCACCCGCTAAAGAATATCAGATCATCATTCAAAATTGTTGGCATCTTTTTCGACCTATACTCTTACCCGGTGCAAAATTTCGTGACTATTGATGTATAATTGCGACTTCTAGCGAGTTTATTATTACACTACAAACAAATAACGGAATATATTAGGCTGTAACTCTGTTATCTGATCATGCACACCAACATAATTGGCATCACTTGAAAGGTCAAGCGTTCCACTTTCAAGTATATCTCACTTGTCCGGAATGTCACTTCCAGGAATTAAGATATAAGCTGTATATTAAAAATTTTCACAATTTTCACACAAACGTTTTGGTCCATTTACCCCTCTAAATATTATCCGATCGCCATCTCAAATTGCAAACTTCTCCTTTGTGATATACTCTTACCTTATTTAAAATTACGCATTGATCGGACTGTTATTGAGACCTACAGAACCGCTAGAAAATTGGATAAATATTATGTTTTTGGTCGATTTCACCCGCTAAATATTTCACGATCATCACCAATAAGAATAGGGATCTATTCTGATCTGAACCCGACCTCCATACAAAATTTCATGACGATCGGTCCATAACTGCGGCCTGGAGCTTGTTTACAATTTATAATGGACAGACGGACGGACGGACGGACACACATCTCAAAATCGCTTTATCTCGTCGATATATGAAGATTGGTATACCACATTGGGGGTCTCCGACGAATATTTCGCGGTGTTACATGAATTTTGACCAAAACATACTTATAATACCCTTTCCACATTGTGGTATAGGGTATAAATATTTTGATTGCTTGTAACTTTATTTTATTTATCTTTAATTTTTTATGCTAATTGTCGTAGTTTGTTGTGTGAAAAATAATAAGGACACTTCATGACATCTTTTAGTAAGGAACAAAGTTGAAAGAAATTAATGCAGGTTTTTACTAAATAATGGTAGATAAAGTGCTTCAGTGTCATTGATACTTTGTAGACGATCCTTTGTTTTCTAAAACGGAAGCGCATCGTCTGGGCATCGGGTCGACCAAATTTTGGCACTTCTCTACTGGTATCGCGTCATACGCAACCTGTATAAGTTGCCAAAGGTCGCCATAATTTGATGGACACTTTCCCCTGCTTTATTTTTTAACTTCATTGCACAACATTTTTCAATCGGGTTCAAATCAAGGGATTGTATGGGCCATTCTAACAACTTTACTTAATTATCTTGGAACACCTTTTTCATTTTGCCGTCATTTTTGGGTCATTAACCTTGCTGAAGACTCATTTGAGAGGCACACCCCCTTCAGCATACGGAAGAATTATATTTTTCAAAATTTCAATGTAATCTGGCGTTTTTTAAAAACACTTTCAATACTGTATAGAGACCCCACAGCATAGTAAGAAAATGAGCCCCACACCATGCTGTTACCTCTGCCTGCAGAGTATATTTTGGGTTATACAAGGGCAGTTCGGAAACTTCTTAGCCTAGCACAAAAAGCGCGGTATAAACAGAAAAAAGTTAAGTGTTTTGGAAACTTCCATCTCTGTTATGAACACATGTTAAATGTTGTTTCGATCTGGCAACTCCTTCATATTGAAACAGGTGTTCCAAAACGACGCATCCGCAATTTTTTTACAATGGAAAAATTAGAAATGCGTGCTGTCATTAAATATTTACATAAAAAGGTTTATCGGGACAAGAGATTCATAATGATATCGACGCCTCCAAACAATAGTATGCAAAGTCGACTTAGAATGTTTTCAATTTCTTTACATTTTTATATTTAACGTCCTCTAACTTAATTTCTGTCAAATTTTGGTAATGATCGGACAATCCGTACAGAAGTTATTAACAAATATTTACTTAGCATAGTACTGAAAGTCAAAGAAATTTCCAAACTTTTAGAGATTGTCCTGCAAAACTCGCTTTTCAGAATTAGCAAAGTATTATTTGGAGGTGTCGAACGTCCTTTAACTTAAACTCTGTCCAATTTTGGTAATGATCGGACAATCCGAACAGAAGTTATAAACAAATATTGACTTAGCATAGTACTGAAGTTCAAAAAAATTTCCAAACTTTGAGAGCTTCTTCTGCAAAACTCACTTTGTAGACTTAGCATACTATTATTTGGAGGTGTCGATATGGTGAATGTGTTAGGTAAATGTGCTCCTTCATATGCAACAGTAAAAAATTGGGTTGCTGAATTTAAACGTGGTCGTACAAACATTGAAGATGATCCACGTAGTGGACGTCCAAAAACAGCAACAACAACAGAAATTGTAGCCAAAGTGCATGATATGGTATTAAATGATCGACGAATAAAAGTGCGTGAAATTGCTAATATCATGGGCATCTCAAATGATCGAGTCCATTTAATTTTGCATGAAGAACTACAGATGAAAAAGCTTTCTGCAAGATGGGTGCCGCATTTGTTAACAGTCGATCAAAAACGCATCAGAATGAACATTTCTCAAGCTTGTTTGGATCGTTTTAAGCGAAATAAAATAGATTTTAAGCGTCGTTTCATAACTGTTGATGATACATGGATTCACCACTATACTCCAGAGACAAAAGAACAATCCAAACAATGGACTGAAGCTGGAGGAAGTGCCCCAAAGAAGGCAAAAACAATTCAAATGGCTGGTAAGGTTATGACAACGATTTTTTGGGACTTCAAGGGTATTTTATTGATTGACTATCTGCAAAAGGGTAAAACAAAAATTCAGAGTACTATTGCAACCTTTTGGATCAATTAAATGTAGAAATTCGAGAAAAACGTCCTGGCTTACAACACAAAAAAATAATTTTTCATCAAGACAACGCACCAGCGCACAAGAGTGTTTTAACAATGGCTAAAATCAACGAATTAAGTACGAGTTGCTTGACCACCCACCTTATTCTCCTGATTTAGCTCCAAGTGACTTTTACTTGTTCCCAAATCTAAAAAAAATCCTTGCTGGCAAGCGTTCCACCTCAAATGAAGATGCAATTACAGTTGTAAACCACTATTTTGAAGACCTTGAGGAAAACTATTTTAATCAAGGAATAGAATTGCTATAAAAGCGTTGGACTAAGTGTATTGAAGTTTCAGGAGATTATATTGAAAAATAAAAATATTTTTGAAAAACTAACCATTCTCTTTCATTGAAAGGCTAAGAAGTTTCCGAACCGCCCTCGTATTATTGATTTTTAGGTCTTCAATTCTGATAAACTCCTCTATCGGAACAACAAAATATATTTGGTTTCATCAGACTAAAGAATTGTACGCTATTTTTCTTAGACCAAACGATGTGATTTCTAGCAACCTGTATTATTTGTTGAATATTTTTATACCCTACACCACTACGTGGGAAGTGTATAATTTTTCGATTAAAATGATGCTTTTCTGACACTGTGAGCTCTAATGTGGCCACCACAGAGTGTTTTAGGAGTTGTTGATGCGTCAAAATTAATATTTAAGTAGTTTTTGATTTATAAAGATGTGGTAAAAGGATCTTTTTTAATTATCGAATAACGCATTTATTATTACAGGTGCCATTTTTGGATTTCTGCTACGACTTTTATATTTGAAGTTCACTTAGCTGCATCCTCCACCATTGTTTTTAAAGATTCTAATATTTTTCTGTAATTTTCTGTATGAATTTCCTTCTTTATGTAAACATTTAATGATTTCTCGTGTAGCATGATAACAATGCGTATTTTTACCCATATTTGCAAAGAAAAACTAAAAAATACCGGTAGATTTAACATTTAATAAATAGAAATTAATTCATTTTAAACTTTTACTTACAGGAAAGAATCACAAAATAAAAATAGGTAAAAAAACTTTTTAAGATAAACGGTTTTATGTTAAACATACATTGCAATGTTTAAGATAAATGTACTAAAAACCAAAAAATAATAAAATAGATACAGTCGTGGGAATTATAAACATATGCATAGACTAAACTAAAGTAAAACCGTGGGGCACGTCTGTTATCTACAATCGTTGATTAAAATGTTTGTTTTGTAATGTTACACTATAATAAGGCAGTTGTTCAACCGACAGCGATGGACGTGTGATAAGTAGGGATAGAATGTGCAAACAAGCTAGCAAGCTCGATTATAAGCGAGTTTTAGGGTTTCATAGTGGTGAGCGAGTAGTACTTTGTCGATTAAAGACAAACTACGAGCAGTGAAACGATTCCTCGCCAGCCAGCAGTGTGAATGTCCAACGCTAAACTAGTTGAAACATCTCTTTTTTTTACATGGAGTGTATAACTATTGGAATTTCCATGAGCAAGAAAATAGTAAGTAATTTCCTCAGCGTCTGCGGGTCAACTGCCTAACGACAAATTAAACGATTCTTCTATCGCACATTAAGTCGATAATTTGTAGACAATTGACGTGCCCCACGGTTTTATTTTAGTTTAGTCTATGCATATGTTTATATTTCCCACGACTGTATCTATTTTATTATTTTTTGGTTTTTAGTACATTTATCTTAAACATTGCAATGTATGTTTAACATAAAACCGTTTAACTTAAAAAGTTTTTTTACCTATTTTTATACCCTCCACCATAGTATGGAGGGTATATTAAGTTTGTCATTCTGTTTGTAACACATCGAACTAATCATTTGCGACCCTATAAAGTATATATATTCTTGATCAGGATAAAATTCTAAGACGATCTAGCCATGTCCGTCTGTCCGTCTGTCTGTCCGTCTGTCCGTCTGTTGTAATCACTCTAGCGTCCGCAATAATTGAGATAGAGTGCTGAAATTTTGCACCCAAGGATCTTTTTTCCATAGGCAGGTCAAGTTCGAAGATGGGCTATATCGGTCCACTTTTTGGTATAGCCCCCATATAACGGTACCTCCGGATTTGAGGTATTTTGACGTTCTTCGCCACATTTGCAGACCGAATTAGCTATAATTTGGCACTTAGGGTTCCTAGTGATCAAGAAACTTATATCCCAAAGGATATGGGCATAGGTCCATGTTTTGGTATAGTCCCCATATAACGGTACCTCTCGATTTTCGGTATTTTGCGAATTTTAGCCACAATTTTTAACCGAACTATCTGCAATTTGACATTTGAGGTTCACAGTGGTCATGAAACATCTCCACGAAACATCGTCAACATAGGTCCATGTTTTGGTATAGCCCCCATATAACGGCACCTCCCGATTTTCGGTATTTTGAGAATTTTAGCTACAATTTTTAACCGAACTAGCTGTAATTTGCCATTTGAGGTTCTCAGTAGTCATGAAACATCCCCACCAAACATCGTCAACATAGGTCCATATTTTGGTATAGCCCCCATATAACGGTACCTCCCAATGTTCGGTATTTTGAGAATTTTAGCTACAGTTTTTAACCGAAATAGCCGTAATTTGACATTTGAAGTTCTCAGTGGTCATAAATCATCTCCAACGAAACATCGTCAACATAGGTCCATGATTTGGTATAGCCCCCATATAACTGTACCTCCCGATTTTCGGTATTTTGAGAATTTTAGCCACAATTAGTAACCGAACTATCTGCAATTTGACATTTGAGGTTCTCAGTGGTCATAAAACATCTCCACGAAACATCGTCAACATAGGTCCATGTTTTGGTATAGCCCCCATATATCGGTACCTCCCGATTTTCGGTATTTTGAGAATTTTAGCTAAAATTTTTACCCGAACTATCTGTAATTTGCAATTTCAGGTTCTCAGTGGTCATGAAACATATCCACCAAATATCGTCAACATAGGTCCATGTTTTGGTATAGCCTCCATATAACGGTACCTCCCGATTTTCGGTATTTTGAGAATTTTAGCTACAGTTTTTAACCGAAATAGCTGTAATTTGACATTTGAAGTTCTCAGTCGTCATAAAACATGTCCAACGTAACATCGTTAACATAAGTCCATGTTTTGGTATAGCCCCCATATAACGGTATCTCCCGATTTTCGGTATTTTGAGAATTTTAGCTGCAATTTTTAACCGAACTAGTTGTAATGATCGGTATTTTGAGAATTTTAGCTACAATTTTGTCTATTCAAAAATAATCGTCAATATACATATGTCCATGTTTTGGTATATCCCCCCATATAACTGTACCTCCCGATTTTCGGGAATTTTCAGTGGTCACGAAATTTCTTCACTAAAATTCGTCAACATGGGTTCATTTTTGAGGGTCTACATTGTTTTGATGAAACTACCCTCAATTTGACTCTTGAAGTTCCCTGCAGCTATAAAACTTTTCCGCCAAAAAATTTAAAGATAGGCTGACTCTTTGATATAGCCCCGTAGGTGGTACCTTTCACCTAGCTGAACACATTTTTTTAGATTAGATTAGATAACACTGTGCAACAAAATGGAGGTGAAAGTCTGGGGCACGAACAATTACTCTTGGGGAAGAAAGGCCTTGGTGAGTATATTATGAACCCCGAAGGACAGATCCGCCGTGAGTCGAACTTCCGCGTTATGGTGTGATGAAATTTTTGTTAAAGACCATGTGGGCCATCAGGAATTAGCGTTATATCTTTGTTCACTGTTGCGTAAGTGCTCTACAAAAACAACAAACAAAGATATAATGCTAATTTATGATGGCTTACAGGGTCTCTTGCAAAAACTTCATCACGCCATAACGCGGAAGTTCGACTCACGGCGCATCTGTCCTTCGGGGTTTTTAATATACACACACAAAGGGCTTTCATCTCCAAAAGGAATTATCTCTGCCCCAACATTTGTGTTCACAGTGTAATTTAAGCAATAGTGGGAGACAGTAGGAGTTTATCCATTGTCGAAAAGTTGTTCCACCTAAAATTGTAAAAGGACCCTAATTATTCCATTTTAATTAAGACTATTTTATGGTGGAGCGTATAAAAAGTTCGGCCCGGCCGAACTTAACGACTTTTTACTTGTTATTTTCTAGTTTTTAGTTTTTATTTCGCATTCTGTTTAATTCATTTAGTGCTTCATTAATGCAAGGTTTCTTGCCCGTTAGTTTATTGCAGTCCCACTCCTCCATACGTAGTCCCTGCAAAGATCTTACTCTACTAAGAGCCACATAGGCTTGACCTTCTTCAAACAGTTTCGCACTTAAGTATACGACTGCGTGATCCACAGTGCTGCCCTGCATTTTATGTATTGAAGAAGCCCATGATAGTATTAAAGGCAACATTCTTCTTTCAGCTGTCCCGTAATTGTACTTAGCTGGAAACAGTATGGCTTTCGGGTGTATAAGATGTACTGTATAGTGCACTGTATTCTTCTTGTCAAGCCCTTTTATTTGATACCCATATTGGTGGGATTGATAAAAAATTGTTATCAGCCATTTGGTAGCGGCGGCCATCTTACATTTCAATTTTGCTTAGTAAATTGTATTCTACTTGTTGAGACCTTTCATTTGATACCCATGTTGATAAGATTGATAAAACCTAAGTTATCCGCCATTTTGTAGAGGCCGCCATCTTGGATTTTAATTTTATATAGTACATTGTATTCTACTGGTTGAGCCCTTTCATTTGATACCCATATCGATGGATTGATAAAATCTACGTTATCCGCCATTTTGTAGCGGCCGCCATCTTGGATTTCAATTTTTTATAGTATATTGTGTTCTGCTTGTTGAGCCCTTTCATTTGATACCCATATTGATGGGATTAATAAAACATAAACTATCCGCCATTTTGTAGTGGCGGCCATCTTGAATTTATAATGATAATGAATAAACATAATTGTATTGTCACCAAAATCCAAATGTGTACAAAATTTCAGATTAATCGGTTGACAGGAAGAGGGTGAAATTTGAATTACTAAATTTTACCCAAGAATAAATAATAAAACAAACGGGGTGAGCTAAATAAAACCATTTAAAAATAATATCAATTTATTTTTACTAAAACGAAAAACTGTCCTTATTATTTTTCACAGCAGAAATCACGGATTTTACGAAAAATATTTGTTTTGTATAAAAACTAAACATAAAGAAAACAGAATCGTAACGGGATTTCTTATTGCAATACATGTACATTTTCAAAAACAAATTTCCAACGCAAATTCTTCCATTTTACACATTTTAGGAGTGAATGTCACTGTTCTTATTATTTTTCACACCACTGTATATATATAATAGAAATAATGTGGCTCTAAAGTCCACATGAGATAATCAAACTGACATAACATTTGTTTCTCACTAATTTTCTTTAATTCTGAGAATTATAAAAACGTTCTAAACGTTTTTTTTTTCTTCAAAAATATAATTTTTTAACAAAATTTTTCAATATTTTAGCTG
Organism: Musca autumnalis; assembly: GCF_047663935.1. Taxonomy (NCBI): domain Eukaryota; kingdom Metazoa; phylum Arthropoda; class Insecta; order Diptera; family Muscidae; genus Musca; species Musca autumnalis. The sequence continues at coordinate 180,285,463 of NW_027412088.1, forward strand.
GTATAAGTTTATTCATTTGTGCAACAGAAAATAATTTTTGAAATTTTTTTCAATTCATACACTAAAAACTCTGTTATCATGTGTAGTGGCTGAAGCGCTCGAAATCTCAAAAACGGATCAGTCGTTTCGATACAAAATTTGGCCTTCGTAATATTTTTCCAAACTTAGTTTGAGTTCATGGTAGAGCCATATCGGTCCACCGCATCCGGTACCACCCCTCAAAATTTACAAAAAAATGCACTAAAATCCTTCGAACGATTTACACTGAACAACCGATGTGGTCTTTCCGACCTCGTAACTTTTTGTCCAAATTTAGGTGAACTTCGAAAATGGTCCATATCGGTTTTCACTTTACTTACTTAGCTGGCCCATTACAGAACATTTGTTCCATAGACCGAACTAAGAAAAGATCTCCAATTCTATCTGTTTTTCGCTGAGCCTTTTGCAATACCGCGCATTTTCATTTTTTCATCCACTTGTATGCTCCATCGAAGCTTAGGCCTGCCGATTCTGCGTGCACCGTGGCATGTATTCATACGCCTTTTTAGCGGGTTCATCATTGCTCATTCTTATGATATGGCCTAGCCAACACCATCGTTGCATCTCGATACGTTTAACTATATTCATGTCTTTGTATAGCTGATATAGCTCGTGGTTCATACGACGTCGATATTCACCGTCAACGCAAATCGTCCCGTAGATCTTTCGAAGAATTTTCCTCTCAAACACAACAAGAACTGCCTGATCTGCTTGCGCAAGTACCCATGCTTCGGGACTATACATTAGCACGGGTAGTATCAGCGTTTTGTATAGTGTTATTTTTGTTTGACGAGATGTGGCTTTGTTTTTAAATTGCTTACTTAAACCATAGTAGCATCTGTTGGCCAGTACAATTCTTCTTCTTGTTTCACAACTGATGTTGTTTGTTGTGTTTATGCCAGTGCCGAGGTAGACGAAGTCTTTAACTACCTCAAAATTATAGGTACCAACTTAAACAGTTGGTCCGAGCTCTATGGACGCTTTGCGCGTCGACACCGCCAGACCCACTTCCGCAGATTCTCCTTCGACCTTCCTAAAGGTATCAGTTACTTCCTTTACTGATCGTCCTGTGATGTCTATGCCATCAGCATAAGCAAGTAACATGTGGCTATTCCTGTAAATTGTGCCATTTCTTTTGACATTTGCATATCGTATTACCTTTTCTAGCAAAATGTTGAATAGGTCACACGAAAGGCTGTCTCCTTGTCTGAAACCTCTTTTGGTACAAAATTCTTCGGAGAGGTTCTTTCCAATTTTAACTGATGACCTTGTATCAGTTAGAGTCATCTTACAAAGCCGGATGAGTTTTGCGGGGATACCAAATTCAGACATTGCATAGAATACCTTTCATGGGAGGGGACTGTCGAATGCTGCTTTATAATCGACAAAAAGGTGAAATATGTCGATCTGCATCCTTTGGGTCTTCTCTAGGATTTGCCGCAGGGTAAATATCTGGTCAATGGTGGACTTGCCAGTTCTAAAGCCACATTGGTATGGTCCAATTATTTCGTTGACCATGGGCTTTAGTCGTTCGCACAATATCCCTGACACTATCTTATAGGTAATAGGGAGAAGACTTATGCCCCTATATTTGGAGCATACAGTCTTATCTCCTTTCTTGTGAACGGGACATAGAATGGTCAGGTTCCAATCGTCGGGTACGCGTTCTTCCTGCCAGATGGTGATAACTAGCTGATGCACACACCTTATCAGCGTGTCGCCTCCGGTTTTAAACAGCTCGGCTGGTAAGCCATCTGCTCCTGCTGCTTTATTATTCTTCAGCCGGTTGATTGCTGTTTTTACCTCATCTTGGCCGGGTGGTATACATTCTATACCATCTTCTGGGATTGGATCTGTGGTATCATCGTCTTCGCTACTATTGGATACCAGCAGATTGGAGAAATGTTCCTTCCATATTCTGAGCACGCTATCTGTATCTGTTACCAGATTACCTTGCTGGTCTCTACAGGAGGATGTGCCTGTACCAAAGCCATCTGTTTGATGTTTCACTCTTCGGTAAAATTTTTGGACTTCATTATGGCTCCTGTACATCTCGATTTTTTCACACTCCCGCTTTTCCATTCCTCTCTTTTTCTTGCGGAAAAGTCGTTTCTCTTCTCTCCTTTTCTCCCGATATCTCTCTCGTGCGCTACGCGTTGCTACTGATTGTAAAGTAGGTCTATATGCCGCATTTTTCTCTTCAGTAGCAGCACGACACTACTGGTCATACCATGAATTCCTTTGTGGAGGTTTCCGGAATCCAAGTATAGATTTTGCGGTTGTTTGCATGGAGTGGGCAATATTTTGCCATTGTGGTGTTATGTTATCGGGACAAGGAGTGCTCGCGTAAGATATTCTCCTTTCCAATTTTGGCATTAAAATCGACTAGAATGATTTTAATGTCATGGGCAGGGCAACGGTCATACATATGTTTCTTCTAAGCGCTCGTAAAATATATCTGTTCGTCCTTTTCTTCAGTGGGAGCATGAGCGCAAATAAAGCTGATGTTGAAGAATTTAGCTTTTATTCGAATTGCAGCAAGTCTTTCATTCACTGGGGTGAAGCTGGATACCAGATGTTTTAGTCTCCGACTAACTACGAATCCGCAACCAAACTCATGCTTTATGTCATGTCAGCTATAATACAGTGCGTCACCTTTAGGTGTTGTTGTGACGCCTTTCCCAATCCATCGTATTTCCTGTATGGCAGTAATATCGGCCTTGTACTTTTCAAGTACGTCTGCCAATGCGAAGACTGCACCTTCTCTACAAAGAGTGCGAACATTCCAGGTGCAGATTCGCAGATCATGGTCCTTAAAACGTTTGCGGGGTTCGTCAACTTTAGATAGGTTTGTTTTTCTTTTCTTTCGTTTTTTCATATTAGGCTGCTTTTTCTATGGGAGGGTTACTAACCCGACGCCCAAACAAAAGTTTTTAACGTTCTTATGGGTGAACGCGCGGCACATGTTAGCTCACAACCTTTAACGGGTGTTAAAGGCAGTTCCCCAGGTGACACCACGGGGAGGTCAGTGTCCCCTTGAGATGAAAGAGGGACCAAGATAAATCCTGGGCTTTGCCATGTTAAAACCGGTCAATACCGTTCCTTGGTATCTTCCATCCCCTGCGTCACCCACCTACAGTAAAATAAAATAGAATATTTGAATTTGATTACACTTTAAATGGGTTTTTGAAAGATTAAAAAGACCCTTTTGATGAACATGGGGGTTAAAACTTTTAACAAAAATATTCCCTATATCCTCCTCAGTAAAGTTTCTAAAGACACTATATACCTAAAATGCGAGCATTCCAAGATATCTTAACTCGAACCTTTCGAAAAAAAACTAGAAATTGTCGGAAACTTTAAAAACTCCGATACACGTGTCTCATATTTTTAGCTCTACTTTCATCATCAAACCGGCTTTTATCATTTTATCATTTTGAAAAAAATTTAATTTTGCTGCACAGTGTTATGTATGTATGCCGATATCAATATGTTCATTGTAATAAATTGAAATTGGACTCTAAGCGTATTGTTAGCTGAAAATGTTATGCAACATTTCATATCAGTTTTCGGTTATTCACTGAACGGTTCCTTCACCAATGTGACCACAAAATGCAACGATGTATCTGTAGTGGTGGCATTTACATACATATTTCCATAATAACATGTCACAGTGGTGAGCATGGGAGGGGGAGCGGACAGCACACACAAACAAACTCATTGACCCAAATGCAATTGATGCATTATTAAATGCTTATTGATCCATAAGCATACTGAAGCATTTTACATACAAGATTCCTGCAATTGATCAAAGGAAAGGAAATGTAAAGGACACCGGACCCAACACATTTTTATCGTATGGCGACGTTTCTTGTTCTTCCTTCTCCATCATTGCTTTTCGCCGCATTGCATCTGAAAAGATAATTGGTTAAACTGTACATTTGCATTGCAAAAGAGAGGAAATGACTTTGACTTCGTGGATTTCATCGATTGGTTGGTTGGGTTTTGGTATTTTGTTTGGTTTGTGGTGGCCGTAGCGATGGGTAACGTAGTGATGTGTACAAGTGTGTGTGTGTGTGTGCGTCTGTCTTTTTGGTGTAACTGCATTCAGTGCTTGTGGCCAAAATGACATTGATTGTCATTCAGGAAGGAAACCACCATTGCCAAAAGATATCAAACCTCAAGCATGTACACACACACGCACATTTATACACTCCCGAAAACAGTGGAAAATTCGTTGGTTTATATAAATGTATTGGTGGTACACACTACAACTATTTTGTGTGCGTTTGTGTTCTCTGTGATTGTGGGTTATTCCTTTCAACTGTTAAGACAATCAATGTTGCAAATTTGTTTTTTTTCTTCTTGGGTCATGGAACATCCTTTTTGATAGTGCAACCTCTCCTCACAATCTACACTCCGCCACTTCACGAAGCACGCCAAGAAGAGTATGAATGACACGATTAAGACATGTTGTGACAGCTGCTAAAGTGCTTAAAATTAATGGAAAAGGATCATGGCAAAGGAATTTAACTGCAGCATGCTGATGCAAAGTTGGTTCCTTAATGTTTTGGGGGGAAGAAGGGAAATCAATTTGTTTGAACCGACCAATACCTTCCCAGAATGTGCGTAATTTCTGTACAAATTGCTTATATTGCTCGTGGCCATTGCCATTGATTTTTGTTGTTCGCCTTTTTTCGCCTTAATTACTTTACGTTTCTTGTCCGTTGATGTTTTGCAATTAAAGTCGTTATGGCCAGCGAAAATGTTCATTAAAGCGAATTAACTTCATAAAAATTCGTTGGAAGTGGTATTTCAATTTGAATGAAAGGAACAAAAGAACGGAAAAACAACCTCTGCATCAAATGCTTGTATCGTTAAATATTTAAAGCTGAAATTCTGCAAATAGCAGAAGAGATTTCTTAATTGACTTCCTGTGGTTGAGGGAAGTAGGAATTCAAATGGTTAGTAGTTGATAATGAGAAGTGCTGCAGGGGGAATTGTTCATATTATTTTGAGGCAAACAATTTATCGCTTTTCACTTTGCACTTATCAAAAAGTAGTTATTTTGAAAAAATAACGAAATAACTTTTCAATTCCTCTTTGCACTTAGCAAATTTTTTTTAAAACCGTTCTCTTTAGCGAATTTGTTGCGCTCTCTTGCATAATTTTCCGCCATCTTGCTAAGTCTCTCAGTTCTCTTGCAAAGTGTGGTTGCTATTTGTTCCACAGAACCTTATATAATCTTTGCATTATTTTCTACTAAGCAATGAAAATTATAAATAAAACCAGTAAGGAAAGGACCAAAGTCGGACGGGGCCGACTATATGACACCCCACACCACTGTAAATATGTTAAATATAAATCAGAGCTATATCCAGATCTTAACCGATTTCGATATAATTTGGCACATTTATTTTCAGACCGAATTCAGTCACACATTCTAAATATAATCGAAATCGGAAATATATAGCGTGTTTGGTGCAGCAAATACGCGAAATCCAAATTTGAACCGATTTCGATATAATTTGGGACAATAATTTCCAGACCGTATTCAGTCACACATTCTAAATTGCATCAAAATCGGACGTATATAGCATTTTTGGTGCAGCAAACACGTGAAATCGGGCGAAAATATATATGGTAGCTATATCCAAATCTGAACCGCTTTCGATATAATTTGGCACATTTATTTCTAGACCGAATTCGGTCACAAATTCTAAATTTCATCGAATTCGGACATATATATCGTGTGTGGTACAGAAAATACGTGAAATCGGTCGAAAATATATATGGGAGCTATATCCAAATCTGAACCGATTTCGATATAATTTAAGACACTTATTTCTAGACCGAATTCAGTCAAATTTTCCAAATTTCATCGAAATCGTACGTATATAGCGTGTGTGGTGCAGCAAATACGTGAAATCGGGCGAAAATATATTGCTTTATCTAAATCTGAACCGATTTTCACCAAAAGCAATAGCGTTCTTCCTATGGCTAAAAAAATTTTAATCTCCGATTTTCAGCTGAATCGGACAAAAAATGCGACCTGTACGTTGCGAACAAAAATACATGGACAGACGGACCAATAAATAAATGAAATAAAACAAGTAAAAAAGTATCATTCGGCTTTGCCGACAGAGATATACCCTCAGCCTGTGTATGTGTATGCGCATGTATTTAGGGAGCTTTAAAAATTTTGGGCGTTTGAACTGACAAAAATGTTGATTAGGATTTAATATCAAAAGTTTTGCGGAGGAGATACTAAAAAGAATGGATCTCCATCCACTACATATGGTACCATAGGGGTTTTTTAGACCTTCAGGGATGTTTGCTCAAGAAGTATGAACTTGCCCCTGAAACAACTTTTACCATCGCAATTGAGGCAGCAATGCAAGTTGCATCAACAAAAATCAAAGTGATTCGAAAGTAGGTCTTAAAGTGAACATGTATCCGAAATTTTGAGTGGGAGGTACCGGATGGAATGGACAAATATAGTCCATATTTGAACCTGATCTATATCTGGTAGATATATTAGGATGTGTAAAGTATGGACCAATTCGGCCACTCTCTTCAAGAGTTATCGTACGCACAATTTTTCCGAACATTTTTCAACTTTTGTGGGGGAGGTACCTGAAGGAGTGGACCGATATGGCTTATCTTCGAACTCAAACTATGTTTGGACAAAATATTACTAGGGCCAAACTTTGGACCGAATCGGAGACCTGTTCGAGAGTTATTTTGCCCTCCAACCACTACACACAGTGTCATAGGGTTTTTTTTTGCAACTTTCAGGCTATTTTGTCAGGAAGTATGGACGTGCCCCTGATGAAACTTTTACCGTTGTATGGGGGACAGTGAATACAAGTTGCTGCAACAAAAATCAAAGCGATTCGAGAGCAGGTCCTAACGTGAACTTTTCCGAATTTTTGTGTGGGAGTTACCCGAAAGAGTGGACTGATTGAGTCCATATTGGAACCTTATCTAAGTCTGGTAGGAATTTCACGATATGCAAAGTATGGACTAAACCCATTACTCCCTTCAAGAGTCATAGTGCGCACACATTTTCCGAACATTTTCGAACTTTTGTGGGGGAGGTACCGGCAGGAGTGGACCGATATAACCCATCTTCGAACTTAAACTAAGATGTGTAAAATCGTGAAACATTCGGAGGGGGTGGTTCGGAGGGGGTGGTTCGGAGGGTGAAAATTCGGAATGGGTTGGTTCTGACGTTGGAAGTTCGGAATGGGGTGGTTCGCAAGCGTGGAAGTTCGGAATGGGGTGGTTGGAAGTTCGGAATGGGGTTGTTGCCAGAGTGGAAGTTCGGAGTGGGTGCTTGGTTTGAAGGTTGAAAGTTCGGAAAAAAGTAAGTCGATCCTTATAATTTCCTAAAAATATTTAAAAACCCATGTCTTCTTTGGTTGCCCCTAAAACTCTTTAAAATATCCATGCCAATTTTCTTCTTTGGTTGCCTCAAAAAATCTTTAAAATATCCTTGCCTATTTTCTTCTTTGGTTGCCTCAAAAATTCTTTAAAATATCCTTGCCTATTTTCTTCTTTTGTTGCCTCAAAAAATCTTAAAAAAAATCCACGCCTATTGTCCTTTTTGGTAACTCCTAAAAATCTTTAAAAAAATCCTATTGTCATTTTTGGTTACTATAAAAATCCACGCTTATTTCCCCTTTGGTTTGAAGGTTGAAAGTTCGGAAAAAAGTAATTCGATCCTTATAACTTCTTGGCATTACCGTGTTTTCCCTATTTCCGAACAAAATCTCCCGTCGAAACCTTTTAAAACTTTTACTTGTTTTAACAATGTGCGTTTACACCGCAAATTTTACGCAAACTTATCAATATTTGGCCTGCAAAACCAAAATGCAAAGTTTTCTGTGGAAGGAAAGAGCACAATCTTTTGCAAATCTTAGCGAAATACACTTTGCGGTTACAACTTTTCACTTAGCGGAAGGGAAAGTTTATGGAACAGAAATCAAAAAGAAAGCAACATTTTTTTTTTTTTTTTTTGAAAACTTAGCAAGCTCATCTTATCATAAGCAACTTACCACTTATCAAAAATAAGGGTTCTGTGGAACGCAAAAATTTGCGAGTTATCAAAAATTTTGCAAAGTGCAAAATGAAAAGTTGATAAGTTGTTTCGTGGAATAGGGCCCTGATCTGAAGGCTCCTCAAGGAATTGTTAATGCTCCAAAGGAAAACAAAAAAGTTAAGAGTTGTATGGCCCGAAAAAATTTAATATACCATGAAAGAAAACAAAAAAGAGTTATAAATAAAGATATAAAATTTTCTGGACTTCGTTTGAGCGCAATTTCTTGCAGGGGCAAGTCCATATCTTCTGTGATATGGCCCAAATGGTTTCTCGCCTACAGCAACGAAAATGTCTGATGAGCACAAATCCCACGATGCACAATGATTCAGAAATCGATTTTCCTGGCCAATACCCCCAATCTTTTGTCATCAGCGATTGGTAATTTCTATATGTGGTTCGATAGGAATTATAGTGAAACTAAGGAAACCAAAAAAAAAAAAAAATTGTGCTCCTAAAGAAGACATTTTTCCCCAATATTGGAAAATACGTAATTTTTGCAAATTTCTGGAGAAAGAAATGGGTATTTCTCGGAAACTATAACAGATATTATGTTCATTGTTTTATACCCTCAGTCTTTAGGCTAAATACAACCAAAAATGTACCTCATCGAAATAATGGTTTTAGACAGTTTGGAGTCGACTTAGCCATGTCAGTCTGTCTGATTGGTTGGTACGCACGATAACTCTCGAACGAAGCAACCGATCGGGTCCAAAATTTGGCATTCGTAATATTTTAAACAAACATAGTTTAAGTTCGAAGATGGGCCAACCCGAAGGAGTTGACCGCTTCGGATACCTCCCCCACAAAAGATCAAAATTGTTTGGTAAAATTGTGCGCACGATAACTCGAAGGGAGTAACCGAATTGGTCATAACTTTGCATATTGTTATATTACTCCCAGGTATGAATCGGGTTCGGGTATAGACTATATCGGTTCACTCCTCCGGTTATCTCCCACACAAAATTCGGAAATTGTGAAGTTTAGGAGCACCTCTCGGATCGCTGTGAAATTTTCTTCAGCAGGTTGTCTTTGCAGCCCCCTTTTCAATGGGGGCAAATCCATACTTCCTGAGATAATGGCTTAAAAGCTTCAAGAAACCCTGACGGTACCAAATAATATGGCAAATCCGCAAGATAACTCTCGCAGAGAGTATCTCATTGGTGAAAACTTTGCACATCGTCATTTATCACGATGTAATATGGACAATATCGCTCCCGTCCTTCGGGTATCTCCCACACAAAATTTCGGAAAGCTGCAGTTTAACAGCCAGCCTCGGATAGTTTTGAAAATGTTTTTTTTCGAAAAGTTCTTCTTGCGGACCCTTTTACGACGGTGCAATTTTTTGCGGGAGCCAGTCCCTACTTCTTCAGATAATGGGTAGTACGAAAGACAACCCTCTAAAGGAGAAACCGATTTGTTCCAAACGTTTTACATTCATACAGACAAAATGTGCCTCATCGAAATAATGGCTTAAGACCCCAAGTATGTTTGGACGAAATTCGTTTCAGACAATTTGGAGTCGATTTAGCAATGTCCGTCCATTTGTCTGTCTGGCTTGAGCGCAACGATAACTCTCGAACAGATCAACCGATCCGGTCTGTCCAAACATAGTTTAAGTTCGATGATGGGCTATATCGGTACACTCCTTCCGGTACCTCCCCCAAAAATTCGAAAATGTTCGAAAAATTTGGAAAATTTTAGGACTTTACCGGAGTCCCACGCATCCAACCATTACGCTACGTTTCACGGGTGGTTAAGTCGATCTTCAGGCGTATTAGGATGTTGTTTGTGTGGCAGACGAAGGCATAGCTTGGTAACTAGTATGTATATCGCACTTCATTAGATAAATGAATATGCGAAATTATGTCAGTTAATTGAAACTTCAAAGTTTTCCTATAGTCCTGCTTGGTAATCCCATTTTTCAATGTTCACAAATACTATGGAATTTTTTTCCCACGTCGTTATTAATTGTTCTCCTTATATCAGAAGATTTTTGATCATCAATTATTGTCTACTAAAGTTTTGACAAGTTGATGGTGGCTCAGAACGCTAAGTCGCCGGCAACCTTGGCCCTCAGTTGTCGGAGACCCAGGTTCGAATCCCAGCCTGGCTCATACTGAAATTATTTTTTATTTTGGCCTTATTAAGGCGAAGGTCATTTATAGTGATATTTAATTAATTCTATTTCGAGTTGAGCTGTTAGACCTTAGATGCACATTGATTTTTGTTGTAGCAACTTGTATGCACTGTCCTCCATACGACGGTACAAGTTTCATCAGGGGCAAGTCCATAATTCCTGAGAAAATAGCCTGAAAATGCAAAAAACCCCTATGACATCGCGTGAGGTGGTTGGAGCACAAGATAACTCTCGAACGGATCTGCCGATTCGGTCCAAAATTTGGCCTTAGTAATATTTTGTCCAGACATAGTTTAAGTTTGAAGATTAGCCATATCAGTCCACTCTTTCAGATACCTCCCCCACAAAAGTTCAAAAATGTTCAGAAAAATTGTTCGTACGGTAACTCTTGAAGGGAGAGGCCGAATATAATATATCTACCAGATATAGATGAGGTTCAAATATGGACTATATTTGTCCACTCCATCCGGTAACTCCCACACAAAATTTCTGATAAGTTCACTTTAAGACCTGATATCGAATCACTTTGATGTTTGTTGAAGCAACTTGCATTCGCTGCCTCAATTACGATGATAAAAGTTTTTTTAGGGGCAAGTCCATACTTCTTGAACAAACAGCCCGAAGAGTGTAAAAACCCCCTATAGCACCATATGTTGTGGCTGGAGATCCACTTCCATAACGGTAAATGTCGAACCATTCCTCTTAGTATCTCCTCCGCAAAACTTTTGATCTTTAATCTTAATCAACATTTTTGTCGGTTCAAACGCCCAATATTTTTAAAACCGCCTAAATACATACATAGGTTTTTTTGAAAAAAAAATTGTTTCAATATACACAAGCTGAGGGTATATCTCTGTCGGCAAAGCCGACTGATACTTTTTTACTTGGTCTAATATCAAACAAAATATGCAGCCTATTTTCACCGGGGGGAGTACCCCGCCCGCTCCGAAATTCGACTAAATTTGTACCGTATTTTTACCGGGGGCCATCACTGTACATGCCCTGACAATTTCAGGAAAATCGGTTTAGTAGTTTTTGTAGAAAATATAAAAAATGAAAATTAAAACAAGTAAAAAAGTATCAGAGGTATCAGACAGAGGTATACCCTCAGCCAATGTGAATTGAAACTTTCATCTACGGACAGATAGAATGTATTTAGCGTCTCTTCAGAATTTTGTGGCCCTTTTTCAACATTTGAACTTGCCGACAAAAATGTGGATTAGGAATTAACACAAATGTTGAACTTTTGTGGGGAAGGTACCCTAGGAAGAACCGATATGGGCCATTGTAGAAGTTAAACTAAATTTTGACAAAATATTAGGATATCCAAAGTTAGGTCCAAATTGATTGCACCATTCTAGTGATATCGTCCTAACATTTTAGTGACATTTCTTAAATATTGGGAGAAATACCGGAAATTGAGGACCGGTATTGCCCCATGAAACTAAGTTTGGATAAGATATGACTAAGACCAAATGTTGCACCAAATAGGTAGAACAGTTAGAGAGCCACATATGGTGACATAGGGCTTTTTACACCTTTTGGGATGTTTTCCCAAGAAATATGGACCTGCTCCTGAAAAAATTTTTACCGTCGTAATGGAGGTAGCAAATGCAAATCGCTTCAACAAAAATCAAAGTGATTCGAGAGCAGGACTTAAAGTGAACTTATCCGAAATTTTGTGTGGGAGGTACCCAAAGGAGTGCACAAATATAGTCCATATTCGAACCTGATCTATATCTGGTAGATATATTAGGATGTGCAGAGTATGGATAGCGATGGACAGTGGGTAAATACCCAATGGGTAAATACCCGGTAAATTGGGTAAATTGGGTAAATACCGGGTAAATACCCATTTCGGGTATTTATTTGGGTATTTACTATATTGAATCGCTAATACAAAATCTTAGACCCTATTTCTGGGTTTAGGTTATGAAATCGATTCAAAATGGATAGTTTTACAATACTTTAAACAAGTGGGTAAATACATATAAAAGATTTATGCCAAGTTTTGTCAGCCTACGTCAAATGGTTCGGCAGTTAAAGAGTTTTTACCCAACATTTGGGTAAATACCTCGAAATCGGGGTACCCTTATATGGGGGCTATTAGAAAACGTGGACCTATGTTGACAAATTTTTGCAAGGATATTTTCTACATATTGAGAACTCGCTGTGCCAAATTTCAGCCACTATGATTGTGCAATGAGGCAAATAGACAAAAAATACCTTAAATCGGGAGGTACGGTTATATGGAGGCTATATCAAAACATGGACCCAAAGACCCCATGTTCAGTACAAGAAGTTCTTTTGACATAAGAAAGAGTTGAGCCAAATTTTGTCAGCCTACGTCAAATGGTTCGGCAGTTAAAGAGTTTTTACCCAACATTTGGGTAAATACTCGAAATCGGGGTACCCTTATATGGGGGCTATTAGAAAACGTGGACCTATGTTGACAAATTTTTGCAAGGATATTTTCTACATATTGAGAACTCACTGTGCCAAATTTCAGCCACTATGATTGTACAATGAGGCAAATAGACAAAAAATACCTTAAATCGGGAGGTACGGATATATGGGGGCTATATCAAAACATGGACCCAGAGACCCCATGTTCAGTACCAGAAGTTCTTTTGACATAAGAAAGATTTGAGCCAAATGTTGTTAGCCTACGTCAAGTGGTCGGCAGTTAATGAGTTTTTACCCAACACTTGGGTAAATACTCGGGTATTTACCCAAGTATTTACCCACTTGTTTAAAGTATTGTAAAACTATCCATTTTGAATCGATTTCATAAACCTAAACCCAGAAATAGGGTCTAAGATTTTGTATTAGCGATTCAATATAGTAAATACCCAAATAAATACCCACAAATGGGTATTTACCCGTTATTTACCCACCGTGTGGGTATTTACCGGGTAAATACCCGGTAAAAACCATCTCTAAGTATGGATTACATCAGTCACTCCTTTAAGAGTTATTGTGCACATATTTTTTTCCGAAGATTTTTGAATTTTTGTGAGGGAGGTACCTGAAGGAGTGGACGGACATGGTTTATCTTCGAACTTAAACTATGTTTGGACAAAATATTACGAAGGCAAACTAAACTGAACTTTTCCGAAATTTTGTGTGAGAGGTACCCGAAGGAGTGGACCGATTGAGTCCATATTTAAACTTCATCTGAGTCTGGTAGAACTTTCACGATGTACAAAGTGTGGGCCAAATCGGTTACTCCCTTCAAGAGTTATCGTGCGCACAAATTTTCCGAACATTTTCGAACTTTAGTGGGGGAGGTACCGGAAGAAGTGGACCGATGGACGGACATTGCTAAATCAACTCCAAATTGTCTGAAACACATTTCGACCAAACATACTTGGGGTCTAAAACAGGCATGACCAAAAAGAGAACGGAGGAAATGTTAATGTATTCAAAATATTGGCAATTTATAACAGTGTGTTAGTAAGTTTGTATTCACGCAAGCTATAAAACAATAACAAATCAAAACATTTGTTCTCTTTTGTAGGCTCTTTCTGTGCATTCGGGTCGTGTGCGTGTAAATTTGCCGAAAATCATCGGCACCGCCGTGCCAAATTTGACCATGCTTGGTCTAAAGCCATTATTTCGATGAGGCACATTTTGCCCGTATGAAAGTGTATATACCCTCGTTAGCATAAATGCCGAGGGTATAAAAATAATCTTCGCCCTAATAGGCAAAATTTGCAAAATAGAAATAGAAAAAAACGTTATTTTAGTCGTTAATAGGCAAAAATTCATGAATTCTTGCTACAGTAAACAATTTTTGATAAAAAGGTCAAAAAGCCAAAACCTTAATATACACATTTCTAAAAATGTTATTATGATTTTCACCAGTTATACGCAATTACGTTGAATATTCAACTACAGTTAATTGCACAAATCGATATATTAGAACCGTTTAAATATAAACAAAATGAGATTAAACAATTTTTTCTTATTGAACTTGACAATGGTAAAATAAAGTGGCAATAAATTAACGTTTGAACATTTACATTATTGTTTTCTATGGAAATTACATTGTTTGAGTACCATTTTCAAATTGTTGTAATATACGTTATTATTTATTTGTTGTAATAATTGAAAAAAATCGATATGTTTAATTTATAATTAAAGGCCATTGAAAAACCAGAAAACAATTGTCAATTGTACTTAAAACAATATATTTAATTAAATAATTAATATATGGCAATATTGTTAGGAATAAATTAAAAACATATTTTTACCCTTCAATACCACTTCAACTCAATTCAGATACAGTACGAAAAATGCGGCAATATCGTTATGATATTATTTTCCAAATTTGTTAAAAAATCTCTAAAAAATTATATTTTTCAGATAAATTTAAGAAATTTTTCTCATGACGAGATCATTGACATCTTCCTTCAAAATTCAGTCTTTTGTCTGCCTAATTGATGAGGTTATAAAAAAACCTGATGTGTGCAATGTAAAAAAAACGATAAACAATATTTAATTATAACAAAATATGTACTCAGCTGGTTTGTGTTAACTGTAATTTGAGTAAAGCAAACAAATCCATTAAAATTAATATTAACTTTAACAACGAATAATAGAGTAGACAGTAGAGGTAAAAGAAACTAAATTATCCACACACAGACACATGTCATATGTCTCATGA